>NC_079397.1:115870-145870 GCF_029220125.1 Pseudoliparis swirei
CGGTCCTGTGGGGCCCCGGTGAGCTTTAGCAGGCTCTGTGTCCATGTGACCGCGTGGGACACCATGTGACACCATGTGACTGTGTGGGACACCATGTGACACCATGTGACACCATGTGACACCACAGGACTGTGGGACACCATGACACCATGTGACACCATGTGACCGCGTGGGACACCATGTGACACCATGTGACTGTGTGGGACACCATGTGACACCATGTGACACCATGTGACCGCGTGGGACACCATGTGACACCATGTGACCGCGTGGGACACCATGTGACACCATGTGACCGTGTGGGACACCATGTGACACCATGTGACACCATGTGACCGCGTGGGACACCATGTGACACCATGTGACTGTGTGGGACACCATGTGACACCATGTGACCGCGTGGGACACCATGTGACACCATGTGACACCATGTGACCGCGTGGGACACCATGTGACACCATGTGACCGTGTGGGACATGTGACACCATGTGTGACGGGGACACCATGTGACACCATGTGACGCGTGGGACACCATGACACATGTGACACCATGTGACCGCGTGGGACACCATGTGACACCATGTGACTGTGTGGGACACCATGTGACTGTGTGGGACACCATGTGACTGTGTGGGACACCATGTGACACCATGTGACCGTGTGGGACACCATGTGACACCATGTGACCGTGTGGGACACCATGTGACACCATGTGACCGTGTGGGACACCATGTGACACCATGTGACCGTGTGGGACACCATGTGACACCATGTGACCGCGTGGGACACCATGTGACACCATGTGACTGTGTGGGACCGTGTGACACGTGGACACCATGTGACACCATGTGACCGTGTGGGACACCATGTGACACCATGTGACCGCGTGGGACACCATGTGACACCATGTGACTGTGTGGGACACCATGTGACACCATGTGACCGCGTGGGACACCATGTGACACCATGTGACACCATGTGACCGTGTGGGACACCATGTGACACCATGTGACTGTGTGGGACACCATGTGACACCATGTGACCGCGTGGGACTGGAGCCATGAAGACGTTTGTTACATTACATTACATTACATGTCATTTAGCAGACGCTTTTATCAAAAGCGACTTCCAATAAGTGCATTTCAACCTAGAGTACAAACCAAGAACAACAAGAACACAGGAAGCAACACTTCCTCAACTCAGTCGAACCACAAAAACACCACAATAAGTGCCATCCCAGTGCCACTGAAGTGCAGATCTGTGTTTTAATCCAGATATAGTCGGAAAAGATGTGTTTTCAGTCTCAGGCGGAAGATGTAGAGACTTCCTGCTGTCCTGATGTCAGTGGGGAGCTCGTTCCACCACTGAGGAGCAGGACAGCAAAGTCTGGATTTCGAGTGATTAGCTCGAGGGGGAGGAGTCACAAGTCGATTGGCTGTTGCCGAGCGGAGCGAACGTGCCGGGGTGTACGGTGTGACCATATCCCGGATGTAGACGGGGCCCGATCCGTTCAGAGCACGGTACGCCAGAACCAGTGCTTTGAAGCGGATGCGAGCAGCCACCGGTAACCAGTTTGTCTTTTCTTGAACGTATTCATGACTTCAGCGATCCCTCCAGAAACATCTTACATTGGGTCCCAGGATCCGGAGCTCTGTGATTGAGCGTCCTATAAAAGGTCCCAGCCCACCGGCCAGAGGACGTCCGGAGGGTCTCCAACCGCAGCTGCTGAAAGGCCGTTAAGTCTCATTCATCACAAAGACTCAATCCTGTTGTGGTGGTGGAAACCGCTGCAGCCATGAGGGACACATGTGTGTGTGTGTCTGTGTGTGTGTGTGAGTGTGTGTGTGTGAGTGTGTGTGTGAGTGTGAGTGAGTGTGTGTGTGTGTGAGTGTGTGTGAGTGAGTGTGTGTGTGTGTGAGTGTGCGTGTGAGTGAGTGTGTGAGTGTGTGTGTGTGTGTGTGTGTGTGCATGTGAGTGAGTGAGTGTGTGAGTGTGTGTGTGTGTGTGTGTGAGAGTGAGAGTGTGTGTGTGAGTGTGTGTGAGCACTCATTAGTGAAAGCCTCGCTGCAGACTAGCTCCAGTTTCAGTAGTAAACGCTGCTTTGAACTTTTAATGGAGGCTGAAACTAAAGCCTCACAAACACAGACCTGCAGACGGAGAAAAGAAAAGAGATTTTAAATGGAATTTAATTTCAGTTTAAAACCGAAGAGGAGAAATATATTGAAAATTCATTAGCTCGGTAATCATGAGCCACGACGCTGCTACTGGGATAAGACATGAATACTAATGAGGGACGACATGCGAGCAACAGCATGGAGCGGCTAACGGACACGCCGTGTGGCTAACGGAGACGCCGTGTGGCTAACGGACACGTAATGCGTGTGGCTGGACACGACGTGTGGCTAACGGACACGCCGTGTGGCTAACGGACACGCCGTGTGGCTAACGGACACGCCGTGTGGCTAACGGACACGCCGTGTGGCTAACGGACACGACGTGTGGCTAACGGACACGCCGTGTGGCTAACGGACACGCCGTGTGGCTAACGGACACGTGTGCTCGCTAACACGGCGTGTAGCTGCGGACACGCCCGTGTGGCTCGCGGACACGCCGTAGCTGCGAACGACGGTACGTGTGGCTAACGGACACGCCGTGTAGCTGGCGGACAGTGTGGCTAACACGCCCGTGTAGCTAGCGGACACGCCGTGTAGCTGCGGACACGCGGTGGCAGCTTCGCGGACACGCCGTGTGGCTAAACACGCCGTAGGGGACACCGGTGGCTAACGGAGACGCCGTGTGGCTAGCGGACACGACGTGTGGCTAACGGACACGCCGTGTGGCTAACGGACACGACGTGTGGCTAACGGACATAATGTGTGGCTAACGGACACGACGTGTGGCTAACGGACATAATGTGTGGCTAACGGACACGACGTGTGGCTAACATGGAGAAATTGCATTTCACTTTGCTAATTAAAAATATGCACTCTTGTTTATCTTCATGCAAAGTAGTATTTATTTAAATAATTAAACTTAAAGTTGAGTAATTTTATTTTATTTTGACAATCTTTTCTTGTTTTATGATTATAACTATTCCTTTAAATATATTCTATGGTTACCACTGTTACTGCTGAGGCTTAAACATTAAATCATTAAAGACTTTCACACAGTTGAACTAGATTAAGATATTTCACTAATAAACAAATACATTTACTCTTTACGTAAACAGAACGACGTGAGGACAGAAACATGGATGTGTTGAGCCTCCAGGCCCGACGGACCACAGCTTCACATGTTCAGACGTCTTCCTCTGCTGCCACCGACTGGCCAGACACAGGTACTGACGGACCGCCTCATACTCTAGTCTAAGTGCTTCGTCCCCAGTGGACTGGTGGAGGTCTCCAGTGGACTGGTGGAGGTTCAGATACTCTAAGAAGTGCTTCGTCACCAGTGGACTGGTGGAGGTCTCCAGTGGACTGGTGGAGGTTCAGAGTCTGATCCAGACCACATGAAGACCTGAAGCCCAGACCACCAGACCACATGAAGACCTGAAGCCCAGACCACCAGACCACATGAAGACCTGAAGCCCAGACCACCAGACCACATGAAGACCTGAAGCCCAGACCACCAGACCACATGAAGACCTGAAGCCCAGACCACCAGACCACATGAAGACCTGAAGCCCAGACCACCAGACACAGACTACACTCAGCTCCATAAGCTGATTTGTAAATAAATAAATATATAGATTGACTTTGTGTTCTCTTCATCCTGTAGAGTCAGAGATTAACCTCATGGCATGCGTTTGGACCGTGTGAGGAACCCGAGAACCCGAGAGAGAAGACCTGAAGAGGGTCTGGAGGGTCGTCGGCTGTGTTTACACAATCTCAATGTGCCGCTGGGAAGATGTGACGAGAAGAGTGACACGACTCCAGAGCATCACAGAGGAGCTGGGAGCTGTCTGTGTGTCGTAGAGCATCTCTATACTGTAGAGCATATCTATAATGTAGAGCATCTATGTACCGTAGAGCATCTCTATAATGTAGAGCATCTCTGTACTGAAGAGCATCTCTATAATGTAGAACATCTCTATAATGTAGAGCATCTATGTACCGTAGAGCATCTCTATACTGTAGAGCATATCTGTACTGAAGGAGCATCTCTATAATGTAGAACATCTCTGTACCGTAGAGCACCTCTATAATGTAGAACATCTCTATAATGTAGAGCATCTCTGTACTGTAGAGCATCTCTGTACCGTAGAACATCTCTATAATGTAGTCGGGTCTTTTGTGGTTGGAGTACCGCTCAAACTCTTTGAAAAGCCTCTTCCACCCGGTCAACGTCTGAAACATGTAGAATGTTCCGCTGTTCACTCGCCCTGCAGCAGCGACTTCATCGGCCAACTTGAAAACAGTTGTCATTTCCCTGAAGTGACAGAATTCATTGAGCAGGTTGAATATGTTTTAAGATTCTTTGTCACTGAAATGTGTCGCCAGCAGAGGGTTCGGCGCGTGAGACTCGCCTACAGCGATAAACCCGAACTTTAAGACTCCTGAACGCGGCTCAGAGGTACACACGGGTGGATCCGGTCCTTTTTCAAAATAATATATTTTTCCGACTGATTAAAAAAAAAAAAAGTTAAAACTTTATTTATTCACTTTTTTCCCGCGGCCCGGTTCCAACCAAGCCGCGGACCGGTACCGGGCCGCGGCTTGGGGACCCCTGCCGTAGAGCATCTCTATAATGTAGAGCATCTCTATAATGTAGAGCATCTCTGTAATGTAGAGCATCTTTGTACCATAGAGCATCTCTATAATGTAGAGCATCTCTGTACCGTAGAGCATCTCTATAATGTAGAGCATCTCTGTACCGTAGAGCATCTCTGTAATGTAGAGCATCTCTATAATGTAGCGCATCTCTGTACCATAGAGCATCTCTATAATGTAGAGCATCTCTGTACCATAGAGCATCTCTGTAATGTAGAGCGTCTAGAATAGATGATGACATCATCAGTTTGGGGGCTCGGTCACGCCGATAACACGAAGAAAAGACAAACTCCAGATTACAAAGAAACAAACTTTATTTAAAGGCTGAACGTGTAACACATGACGGTGAGGAGGCAGCGCGTGAGGAGAGAGGAGGCAGGAAGCAAGGAAACGACAAGGAAGGTAAGGAGTGAGGTGTGGACGCTTAGAGGTCACAGAGGTCACAGTGACCTTCTGTCCCTCACTTCAGAGGGGCAGGTTTCACCTCAAGATGTTGCGTAACAATAAAACAACTAAATACTTGTTGATGATGTCATACTTATGGAGAACAAACAGACCAACGGGAACCAGCTGCTGCCTAGCAACCTGCAGACTCAGGACCAGGACTAGGAGCAGGACTAGGACCAGGACTAGGACCAGGACTAGGACCAGGACTAGGAGCAGGACTAGGAGCAGGACTAGGAGCAGGACCAGGAGCAGGACCAGGACTAGGACCAGGACTAGGAGCAGATCCTCGAGGACTTTACATTAAAGCCGTTGGTAGAGAGCAGCTGAGGGTCTGGGTTTGTTCTGCTTCAAGTCTCAAGAAGAACGCGGAGCCCCCCAGGAGACCCCCCACGCCAGTCCTGGTCCAAGGACTCCAGCCTGGTGGGTCTAGGAGGAGCCTCCTGGTCCCTCCAGGTCTAAGTGACTAAGGGACAAAGGGACCACCCCCCCCTCCCCCACCCAAGGGCAAAGGGACCGCCCCCCCCTCCCCCACCCAAGGGCAAAGGAACGCCCCCCCTCCCCCCCCTAGGGCAAAGGGACCGCCGCCCCCCTAGGGCAAAGGGACCGCCCCCTCCCAAGGGCAAAGGGACCGCCCCGCTCCCCTAGGGCAGGGACCGCCCCTCCCCACCCAAGGGCAAAGGGACCGCCCCTCCCCAGCCAAGGCAAAGGAACGCCCCGCTCCCCTAGGGCAAGGGACCGCCCCTCCCCTAGGGCAAGTGACGCCCCTCCCCCACCCAAGGGCAAGGGACCGCCTCCCCCCTAGGGCAAGGGACCGCCTCCCCACCCAAGGGCAAGTGACCGCCTCCCCACCCAAGGGCAAAGTGACCGCCCCCCACCCCCGTCCCACAGTTCTCTCATCAGTCCTTTGAGACGGATGTCTCCACCAATCCGCTCGTTAAATCTCCAAATGCAAACCAGCGAGGCCCCGCCTCTAGGAGGAGGAGTCCGTCTCGGGGGTCTTCTCCTCGGCGGGGGTCTCGCTGGAGACCCCGGGGTCCCGGCTCTCTGCTCCATTGCTTAAGGACATCTTCTCCAGAGCTGCAACACACATTCAGGCGCGTGAGGAGTGGATCTCTGATGTGAGACCAGAACCAGCAGGGCCCCCCGACCGGGCCCCCCAACCGGGCCCCAACGTACCCTGCAGTGACGCCGAGCCGCCGCCGCCGTCCAGCTCGTCCAGGTACAGGCGGTACCGGTGGCCACAGTCGTCTTCATACTCCACGTTCTCGTCATCGCTGTCCACCTCCGGAGCCACGTACACAACCTCGAACTCTATCTGCCCCCGCTGGAGGGGGGGGAGAGAAGAGAGAGAGGGAGAGAAGAGAGAGTGAGTGTCTCTCTGTGTGTGTGTGTGTGTGTCTGTGTGTCTCTCTATGTGTGTTTCCATGAAACGGATAATTCGATTTCAGTCTGACTAAGCCAGTTATTCGAATGCATGTAAACACGGTCAGTGTGTGTGTGTGTGTCTCTCTGTGTGTGTGTGTGTGTCTCTGTGTGTGTCTCTGTGTGTGTGTGTGTGTGTGTCTCTATGTATGTGTGTGTGTGTGTGTCTCTATGTATGTGTGTGTCTCTGTGTGTCTATGTATGTGTCTGTGTCTATGTGTGTGTGTCTCTGTGTATCTCTGTGTGTGTGTCTGTGTCTCTATGTGTGTGTCTCTGTGTATCTCTGTGTGTGTGTCTGTGTCTCTATGTGTGTGTGTGTCTGTGTATCTCTGTGTGTGTGTGTGTCTGTGTATCTCTGTGTGTGTGTCTGTGTCTCTATGTGTGTGTCTCTGTGTATCTATGTGTGTGTGTGTGTGTGTATCTCTGTGTGTGTGTGTGTCTGTGTATCTCTGTGTGTGTGTCTGTGTCTCTATGTGTGTGTCTCTGTGTATCTCTGTGTGTGTGTCTGTGTCTCTATGTGTGTGTCTCTGTGTATCTCTGTGTGTGTGTCTGTGTCTCTATGTGTGTGTGTGTGTACCTGCTGGGACAGGATGGTGACGGCCTCCTTGTGCTTGGCGTCTCTCAGGTTGATGCTGTTGACGGCGAGCACGGCGTCCCCGACGTGCAGCCCTGCACAGCGGTCTGCAGGCTGCCCCGGGTGGATCTCTGAGATCAGGATGGGGACGCCGTGCTCCTTCCCGCCCTGCACACACACACACTCACTGAGGGCTGCTGATTGGCTAACAGCCTGCTGCACACACTGTGTTACTAGGTACTTTACCTTATATGTTTTATACAGGTACTTAGGTTAGTTAGTTACAGGTTCGTAGGGTTAGTTAGTTAGAGGTACTTTGGGTTAGTGAGACACGAGAGACATGCGAGACACGTCAGACCCTCCAGGAAGCCTTCTTACTGTGATGGAGATGCCCAGCCCCTCGTGGTCCTCCTTCAGCAGCACCACCTTCCTGATGGGGCCCACGCCCTGGCTCTTCTTCAGCATGTCGGGGCGCTGGAAGCACAGGACACGTCAGACACGTGAGACACGTCAGACACGTGAGACACGTGAGACACGTCAGACACGTGAGACACGTGAGACACGTCAGACACGTGAGACACGTCAGACACGTGAGACACGTCAGACACGTGAGACACGTGAGACACGTCAGACACGTGAGACACGTCAGACACGTCAGACACGTGAGACACGTGAGACACGTCAGACACGTCAGACACGTGAGACACGTCGGCGGCGGAGCAGAGGACGTGTTGCCGTGGCGACGCTCGGTCACACCCACATGGCCCGCTGGGGACAGGAGAGGCTTCTTGGGGTCGTTGCGCCCCCTACAGGCCCGGATGACCGTCTTGTGGCGGTGGAGGTGAATCTCGGCCTCCAGCTGGTTCCACAGCTTGTCGTGGGCGGGGCCTTTCATGTCGCGGCCCAGCAGCTGGATCTGCTGAACCCTGGAGGACCAATCAGAACATCACGCCGTCAACATCACCTCGAGAACACGGATCTCATGCAGTTCTCTGGCGACGCCTCCGAGCTCTGAATCCTCGTTTACATCGTGACGGTACGACACGTGTCTGAGCGCACTCTGACGCCCCGCCCACGCGCTGCTGCCCGTCCACCGGCTCTCACCTGCCGGCCAGCTCCTTGTCCAGGTACTTGGCGGCCAGCCGGGCGCCGTACACCTCGGCCTGCAGCACCGCCATGTGTCTGCGCAGAGCCTCGTTCTCCTTCCGGAAGAGCTTCACCTCCGCCTCCAGTCGGGCTTCGGACAACTTCTCCTTCTTGCCGACCTCCAGTTCGTGTTCCTGGAACAAGCACATCACATGTCACCACCACAAGAAAGAGGAGTGGACGTCATGTTCTCTGGCCACCGAGCCGACTGAACGCCAGGGACCTGGACTCAAGGTGTTGACATGTTGTGGGTCAGTGCCTTGCCCAAGGACACACTGGGGGTCCAACCAGCGATCCTCTGAAGGACGCGCTGCTCCCACTGAGCCAGTCGCCATGTTCCTTTGAGCAAAGACAACTTGCATGTGACGAGTAGAGTGAGTGCACCGCGCTGCCCCTTCAGGCATGAACATGGCGCCCGCCCACAGACCCACAATGCATTTGGTAAATGGATCAGAAGGGGCGGTGCTGTCCACCGGCTCGTCCTCTCTCTTAACACCAAAACCAAAACAATTTTTCGCGTCGCCCAAAACGCGTGAGTTTACTCGCTCGACCGCTCACCGTGTTCTCACCATCAGCGTCGAGACGCTCCGCGAGGGGCGGGGCTTATCTCCGTGTCTCGTCTCCGTAGAGACCGTTATCATCTCCTTCATCCACCAGAATAACTCACCACTAGTTCTGCTTTATATTTGTTGTGGACGTCTCACACACCAACGCCCTCGTGTTTGGGTTCATGACATTAATATTATATATATATTCATATTCAATTCAGTTTATTTGTATAGCCCAATTTCACAAATTTGTCTCGGAGTGCTTTACAATCTGTACACATAGACATCCCTGACCTTTGACCTCACATCGGATCAGGAAAAACTCCCAAATAACCCTTCAGGGGGAAAAAAGGTAAGAAACCTTCAGGAGAGCAACAGAGGAGGATCCCTCTCCAGGATGGACAGAACAATAGATGTCATGTGACCAGAAGGACAGATTTAGAGTTAAAATACATTCAATGAATATGACAGAGTGGATGAATAGTTCATAGTAGGCATATTCCACGATGGAGACCTCCACGATCCATCAGGCAGATGGCGGTGGGGAGGAGGAGTGGGCGGAGTCTCAACAGTGGGCGGAGTCTCAACAGGCCAGTGGCGTAGTCAGGAGCAGGAATTCCACGACCCAGACCTCGATGATCCATCAGCAGATAGGATCTATGCCGTCTCATAGGGTCCGATGACCCCATGAGACGTGAAGTCAAAAGGACTCCGGGGAGAAAGCAGAGTTAGTAACGTGTGATTGACAGATGAAAATTCATCCTTAAGGAGAGAAAAAAGAGGAGATAGGTACTCAGTGCATCCTAAACGTCCCCCGGCAGCTATAAGCCTATAGCAGCATATCAAGGGGCTGGACCAGGTGAACCTGATTCAGCCCTAACTATAAGCTCTGTCAAAGAGGAAGGTCTTAAGTCTACTCTTAAACGAGGTGACTGTGTCTGCCTCCCGGACTGAAGGTGAAGCTGGTTCCATAGAAGAGGAGCTTGATAACTAAAGGCTCTGACATGACATACATGACATCTACATGACATCACCTGTAGGCTCACTCAGCTCGGTCACTTTCACCGATGAAGTCACTGTTACGTCTGAAAGACTTCCGCTTCCAGCTCCGAGAGCGGAACTCAAGAGCTGATTGGCCCGAGTTGCGAGATGACGCCTCAAAGTGGAAATAATTCAAGTCGGGGCGAAAATAAACGCGTCGCTGTCAGCATCGCGTCGCCCCAAACGCACCGCCCGGAAAAATATGGCGTCTATCGCAGCCACAAGCATCTGTACGTTGACTTTTCATGGGATTCGGTCACGCGAAAAAATAGTTTCGCTTTTGGTGTGAACGCACCTTTAGTCTGTGGGAGGACCTCTGAACACAGTTGAGAGCCTTTGATTGGACCGTATCGGCGTCCTGTTATTTCTCTTCTTTCTCAAGACCTGCAGGTGGTGCTACACATTCCTGAGCGAATCCAAACCATCCAAAATACTAAAAACACAGAAACTTACCATGGCGTCCAGAGTCGGGGCTTCAGGCTTCAGGCGGAAGAGGAAGAGAAGAAAGAGTTTAAAGATTGTGCGAAAGTTCACCGTTGAATACACGAGGTGTAAAGCAGCATGCACACGAGGAGAAGAGGAACACCAGAGGCCCTGAAGCATTGACAGGGCAGTGGGAGGAGCCGAGCCAGAGCAGTGGGAGGAGCCAAGCAGCCTACACTGTTAAACTTCAGAGGCTTCTGCACACGACGCTCGTCTAATGTTGAACGCCTTCATTATATTGGTTGAATAAATCAAGACTGTTTTCAATAATATTCCACGACCCCCTGAAGACCCTGCTGCTGTGTGACGTGGCTCAGTGGGCAGCAGGTCGACCTTCAGTCAGAGGATGGGAGGCTCCGCCCCCGGACCGCGAGACCTCAGCTGGTCTGGATCCTATTTATCAGATTGATCTCAGTTTGTATTTGTAAGCGATGACCACCAACGTTAGTCACGGAGTTCCACAAGGTTCTGTGCTGGGTCCTCTTTTATTTACCTTATACATGCTTCCTTTGGGCAATATTATCAGAAACACTCCATAAACTTTCATTGTTATGCAGATGATACTCAACTATATCTCTGATCAACCAGAGGAGTCCAACCAGCTCTCTGGGCCTCAAGATGTCTTAAAGACATAAAACATGAGGAGCTGAAACTTCTTGAAGTTAAACTGACAAACTGAAGTGATTGACTGAGCAGCTCAGAGGTCAGAGGTCAGGTGAAGTGGTTTCTGTAGACGACATCGCCCTGGCATCAACACCATGTCACACCCCCTGGCTGCCTGCCTCTTCCTTCTGTATCTATACTGGTCCTATCAAAAAGGGCCACATGCCAAACAAATAGTACAAATGTTGTTGTGTTGTTGACGGTAGTTGACCTCTTGCCCCGACCCACCAGTCTGTCTTTGATGGCGTTGGAGTCCTCCGCCAGGCCTTGCTTGCCATGCAGCTGCAGCTGGAGAGCGTGGAGCTGCAGGAGCTGGTCGTGGACCTCCCGTTCTAACACCTTCCTCTCAGCCGTCGCCCCGGTCAGCTCGGAGCGCAGGTCCACCAGCTGAGCCTGGGGGGGTCACAGCATCAAGCCACAGTGTCAGTTCTTCATCCCTTCAACAGTGTGGGCGCTGTGTCTGCCAGATGATGGACACGCTTACAACGAGTGTCTCCTTTATGAAGCTTATCGTTCCAAAAATCAAGTGTATGAACTAGTCTTTGGTTTTATATATTTTTTGCGGTAAACACACAGAATAGAAAAATAAAATCACATAATTGAAAACAAATCTGTAGAATTGTCTGAAGACTTTAACAGTGTTTCATTCCTGTGGCCGGAGCAGTGCGTCAGGCAGGAGGAGCATCTGGATTCACGACTATTGAGATTTGGGAATGCATGGACAAATTAATGCGTACAGAGATCCGAAGTACAAACAACTGTAATTGCAAATATGAATCTGAAAATGCATCCGACGATTGTTGTTGGTACAAATTCTGTAAAATATGCCCAAAATAAACAAAAACAATATAGATGACTAACAAAGTAACAGTAAAGCAATTCATCGTCACCTGCCAGTACATGATCTCACCTGCCAGTGCATGATCTCACCTGCCAGTACATGATCTCACCTGCCAGTACATGATCTCACCTGCCAGTACATGATCTCACCTGCCAGTACATGATCTCACCTGCCAGTACATGATCTCACCTGCCAGTACATGATCTCACCTGCCAGTACATGATCTCACCTGCCAGTACATGATCTCACCTGCCAGTACATGATCTCACCTGCCAGTACATGATCTCACCTGCCAGTACATGATCTCACCTGCCAGTACATGATCTCACCTGCCAGTACATGATCTCACCTGCCAGTGCATGATCTCACGTGCCAGTACATGATCTCACCTGCCAGTACATGATCTCACCTGCCAGTACATGATATCACGTGCCAGTGCATGATCTCACCTGCCAGTGCATGATCTCACCTGCCAGTACATGATCTCACCTGCCAGTACATGATCTCACCTGCCAGTACATGATCTCACCTGCCAGTACATGATCTCACGTGCCAGTACATGATCTCACCTGCCAGTACATGATCTCACCTGCCAGTACATGATCTCACGTGCCAGTACATGATCTCACCTGCCAGTACATGATCTCACCTGCCAGTACATGATATCACGTGCCAGTACATGATCTCACCTGCCAGTACATGATATCACGTGCCAGTACATGATATCACGTGCCAGTACATGATCTCACCTGCCAGTACATGATCTCACCTGCCAGTACATGATCTCACCTGCCAGTACATGATCTCACGTGCCAGTACATGATCTCACCTGCCAGTGCATGATCTCACCTGCCAGTACATGATCTCACCTGCCAGTACATGATCTCACCTGCCAGTACATGATCTCACCTGCCAGTACATGATCTCACCTGCCAGTACATGATCTCACCTGCCAGTACATGATCTCACCTGCCAGTACATGATCTCACCTGCCAGTACATGATCTCACCTGCCAGTACATGATCTCACCTGCCAGTACATGATCTCACCTGCCAGTACATGATCTCACCTGCCAGTACATGATCTCACATGCCAGTACATGATCTCACCTGCCAGTACACGATCTCACCTGCCAGTACACGATCTCACCTGCCAGTACACGATCTCACCTGCCAGTACACGATCTCACCTGCCAGTACATGATCTCACCTGCCAGTACATGATCTCACCTGCCAGTACATGATCTCACCTGCCAGTACATGATCTCACCTGCCAGTACATGATCTCACCTGCCAGTACATGATCTCACCTGCCAGTACATGATCTCACCTGCCAGTACATGATCTCACCTGCCAGTACATGATCTCACGTGCCAGTACATGATCTCACCTGCCAGTACATGATCTCACCTGCCAGTGCATGATCTCACGTGCCAGTACATGATCTCACATGCCAGTACATGATCTCACGTGCCAGTACATGATCTCACCTGCCAGTACATGATCTCACCTGCCAGTACATGATCTCACGTGCCAGTACATGATCTCACCTGCCAGTACATGATCTCACATGCCAGTACATGATCTCACATGCCAGTACATGATCTCACCTGCCAGTACATGATCTCACCTGCCAGTACATGATCT
This sequence comes from Pseudoliparis swirei, assembly GCF_029220125.1. Classification (NCBI taxonomy): domain Eukaryota; kingdom Metazoa; phylum Chordata; class Actinopteri; order Perciformes; family Liparidae; genus Pseudoliparis; species Pseudoliparis swirei. The sequence goes on from NC_079397.1 coordinate 129,451, forward strand.
CACGTGCCAGTACATGATCTCACGTGCCAGTACATGATCTCACCTGCCAGTACATGATCTCACCTGCCAGTACATGATCTCACCTGCCAGTGCATGATCTCATGTGCCAGTACATGATCTCACATGCCAGTACATGATCTCACCTGCCAGTACATGATCTCACCTGCCAGTGCATGATCTCACCTGCCAGTACATGATCTCATGTGCCAGTACATGATCTCATGTGCCAGTACATGATCTCACATGCCAGTACATGATCTCACCTGCCAGTGCATGATCTCACCTGCCAGTACATGATCTCACGTGCCAGTACATGATCTCACCTGCCAGTACATGATCTCACCTGCCAGTGCATGATCTCACCTGCCAGTACATGATCTCACGTGCCAGTGCATGATCTCACGTGCCAGTACATGATCTCACCTGCCAGTACATGATCTCACGTGCCAGTACATGATCTCACGTGCCAGTACATGATCTCACCTGCCAGTACATGATCTCACCTGCCAGTACATGATCTCACCTGCCAGTACATGATCTCACGTGCCAGTACATGATCTCACCTGCCAGTACATGATCTCACCTGCCAGTACATGATCTCACCTGCCAGTACATGATCTCACCTGCCAGTACATGATCTCACCTGCCAGTACATGATCTCACCTGCCAGACTGCCAGTACATGATCTCATGTGCCAGTACATGATCTCACCTGCCAGTACATGATCTCACCTGCCAGTACATGATCTCACCTGCCAGTACATGATCTCACGTGCCAGTACATGATCTCACCTGCCAGTACATGATCTCACCTGCCAGTACATGATCTCACCTGCCAGTACATGATCTCACCTGCCAGTACATGATCTCACCTGCCAGTACATGATCTCACGTGCCAGTACATGATCTCACCTGCCAGTGCATGATCTCGTGTGCCAGTACATGATCTCGTGTGCCAGTACATGATCTCACCTGCCAGTACATGATCTCACCTGCCAGTACATGATCTCACCTGCCAGTACATGATCTCACCTGCCAGTACATGATCTCACCTGCCAGTACATGATCTCACCTGCCAGTACATGATGGTAACGTCGTACGGCGCATGCGCGAGAGAGGCATCGCTATCACCAGTTATCATTAATCAAAGGTGACTCGCCTCGCGTTACAGTCACGTGTCACTCATCCACAAGCGACTCACGTCTAGTTTGTGGTTCAGCTGGAACACCGTCTGGGTTTTGTGGCAGAGCTGCGCGAAGCAGGAGCTCAGGCTGGTCATCTTCTGCCGGCCCTCGTACGTGATGTCGACTTGATCCGGGTCGATTTCCCCGAGCAGCAGGTCCACGTCCACGAAGGCCTTGTCGAACTCTTTCTCGAGTACTTCCAGCCAGCGGAACATAGACATCCCCGGGCCCAGGCCCGGCCTCTGCGCCGCCGGGGAGCATCCACCCGAGGCGGACATGGCGACGATAAGACCCCTGACGCTAACGCTAGCTTGCTAGCTAGATGACGTTGATGGGGAGTCACGTCACCGTGAATGAACCCTCTCTCCTCACCGCCTCACAGTCCAGATGATGTCGGACCCGATGACCGGACTGCGTGTTGGGTCCGCGCAGAGCGACACGTCGGTGTCCTGATGCTTGTGTTTGACCAGGAAGTCCCACAACATACCAGCGATTGTATCTGCGAGTCGATTACTACGGTCTGCGCTTCCAGGGGGAAGTAATGGATAGCAGAGTGACACCCGGCGGCCACACCCCGTACAGTATGTTATCCTACCGACCATCTTCTCCATTGAATGACATCTGTGTTGACAGGTAAATATGTTATACTTACTTTAGGCATCAATATAGAATATATATGGGAAGATATTACAAGCTTTATAACTGATGAAAGAGTCTCTAAAACATGTCTGGAGCGTTTGTCTTCAAATGACCGGTAGGGGGCAGCGATGCGCCTTCGCTGCATCGAGTCTGCCGCAAAAGAGTAGAAGAAGAACTTAAGCCCCGCCCTGCGCGCGCAATTCGAGCCGCATGTCTACCAGCGCACCTGTGCAGGAGAAGCATGTTTCCAGCGGGAGGCTCCCGCCGAGGTGAGCCGGGCCGCGGAGGCGTCTGTCTGAATGGGAACAACGGCGGACCTTTGTAGAAGTCACACGTCACTAACGTGACGGCGGCGAACAGTCTGAGGCCACGTCACGACGGTTACCCACCGCAGCGCGCGCCATTCACACCGGTGTGCGCTCACGAATTGGAGACTTCCGGTTACGTGTGCATTATTATTTGTTTTTGAGACCTCCGTGATGAACATCGCAGTTAGAGGTTTTAACTGAAGTCATGTCCGTGGAACGCAAAGCTCTGCGCGTGTTACTCTGGTACAGCAGACGAGTGACTCGACTCAACAATAACTTATCATGGGAGGTTATTGTTCTATAGAGTTTAAGATGAGCATGCGCAGACTCGCTCTCGTGAGGTTATTGTTGCATGACGTCATGCACGTCAGCTGTCAGTGGAGTCCAGCAGAAGAGATCTCCGTTCATAATGATTGATGACGTGGTCACATGGTTATCCAACAGACGTCTGCTCCGACTCTATAATGTGAGACCTGTCTAATCTTCCAGGTGTTGGGATCCCATGACGTCACTATGACGATGAGCCCGGACCAGGAGGCCCTGATTGGCCGGGTGTTTGAAACGTACCTGAAGGATCATCATCATGAAGACATCCGGCAGCTCATTGCCGACACCAACGAAGAGACCCACCGCCCGGTGCTGGTCAACGCCATGACCCTGTTTGAAGCCAATATGGAGGTAATGACAATGCTACGTATATGTGTGTATATATATGTGTATATATATATACATATATATATATTAGGGCTGTCAATCGATTAAAAAAATTTAACTAATTAATCGCACATTTTGAAATTCATTAATCGCGATTAAAAGTTATTTTTTCTTCTTTTTAAAGACCAAACTTCCCACAGAGCTGTGTTTTCAAAGAGGCTCCTACCTATAAAGTGCCAGCGAGGTATTTAATATCGTGGATGATAAATTGTTTCTTCAGTGAAACATCAGATTAGTAAAAAAAAGAAGTATATTGAGACTCCATTGGTCCTGTCATCTTTAACACTGAACAGCAGAGCCAGTGGCCTTGGTGACTGACTGACATTCAAATATGTCACGTTAACCCTCTGGAGGCTGGGGGCATTTTATACATTTTACAAAAACATGTAAATTCACCTTTTAAAGGCGTTGTGACACATACCCACGTGTTCTACATCAAACATTCCAGAACAATCTCATCTCTATTCAATGAGGCTCATTGTCCTCGTGCCGTGTTCTCTGCTCTCTGACTGACAGGCTGCTAATGAGCCTCAGCTGTGAGGTGGGAGGTCCTTTGTGATTTACTGAGTGTTCATTGGTTGTTTTTTTCCCAAAATGTTGACAGACAAACGGATTGACCAATCACGGTGAAGGTTTCGTGTGACGAGTTCTTTCCGCGCCGCGTCCCCCGACACGTCGCCCTCCGTTCCTCTGTGTATCAGAGGGGGAGACGGGAGGAAGGAGGAGCAGGAGGAAACCCGATTGATTCATCCATGAGTTAAACTGATTTATGCTCCGTATTTTCGCGGAGAAATAATTATTATAAAGGCGGAAACAGTGTCAAACCGTACTGCCGCGGTTTGACACTCAGGAGTGAAAAAACTTCAACGAACACCGGAAGTAAACAAAGTTGCGTAAATTGCGTTAAAATATTTTTGTGCGTTAACGCGGCCAAATTAATCGCATAGATTAACGCGTTCACGCTGACAGCCCTAATGTATATACATGTATATATATGTATATGTGTGTGTATATATATTCCGCGAGCTGAATCCATGTTCTCTCCTCCACAGGTCGGGGATTACTTCAACGCCTTCCCCCATGAAGTGCTGTCTCTGTTTGACGGCGTGTTGTCCAGGATGGCGCTGCAGCTGTCCCGCTGTGCAGGAGCAGCCGAGAGGAGGACGCCGTCTCTTCACGCCCGCATCACAGGTCAGACACGGGATGAAGGTCACATGGTTCCAGAGATCTCTGGTCATGTAGGGGTTATGTAATGATGTCATGATGTCATGATGTCGTCTGTACTAAAGACACGACCGGCTGGTGGCTTTCATGGATGAAGGTTGATTCTTTAAAAAGCCCAAACCTGCACAATCAGAGGTTATGACAGACGGGTTATTCAGTGAGCTGGTTATGACAGACGGGTTATTCAGTGAGCTGGTTATGACAGACGGGTTATTCAGTGAGCTGGTTATGACAGACAGGTTATTCAGTGAGCTGGTTATGACAGACAGGTTATTCAGTGAGCTGGTTATGACAGACAGGTTATTCAGTGAGCCGGTTATGACAGACGGGTTATTCAGTGAGCTGGTTATGACAGACGGGTTATTCAGTGAGCTGGTTATGACAGACGGGTTATTCAGTGAGCTGGTTATGACAGACGGGTTATTCAGTGAGCTGGTTATGACACGGGTTATTCAGTGAGCTGGTTATGACAGACGGGTTATTCAGTGAGCTGGTTATGACAGACGGGTTATTCAGTGAGCTGGTTATGACAGACGGGTTATTCAGTGAGCTGGTTATGACAGACGGGTTATTCAGTGAGCCGGTTATGACAGACGGGTTGAGGTTACCTCTTCTGGCCTCTGCCCGATGGTTACCACGGTGATGAAGCCAGAGTGATGAGTGTGTGTGTGCCCAGGTCTGCCCGTGTGTCCGGAGCTGACCAGAGACACCGTCCCCAGGGCCAGAGACATCGGGCACTTCCTGTCTGTCACCGGCACCGTCATACGCACCAGTGTTGCCAAGGTAACGTCATCAGGGTTGCCAAGGTAACGTCACGGCAGGCATCAGTTCCTCCATTCACACCCCGATGCCAGCTGCCCATCACCACTAAGAGGAGATGCAGCCGACTGCGGACTACGAGTGTCGCCCTGCGCGCGGTCTCGTAGGTCCTGGAACACGAGCGTGCCTACATGTGCTCAACGTGTCGCCCTGCGCTCGGTCTCGTAGGTCCTGGAACACGAGCATGCCTACATGTGCTCAACGTGTCGCGCTGCGCTCGGTCTCGTAGGTCCTGGAACACGAGCGCGCCTATGTGTGCTCAACGTGTCGCCCTGCGCTCGGTCTCGTAGGTCCTGGAACACGAGCGCGCCTACGTGTGCTCAACGTGTCGCCCTGCGCTCGGTCTCGTAGGTCCTGGAACACGAGCGTGCCTACATGTGCTCAACGTGTCGCCCTGCGCTCGGTCTCGTAGGTCCTGGAACACGAGCGTGCCTACATGTGCTCAACGTGTCGCCCTGCGCTCGGTCTCGTAGGTCCTGGAACACGAGCGTGCCACATGTGCTCAACGTGTCGCCCTGCGCTCGGTCTCGTAGGTCCTGGAACACGAGCGTGCCACATGTGCTCAACGTGTCGCCCTGCGCTCGGTCTCGTAGGTCCTGGAACACGAGCATGCCACATGTGCTCAACGTGTCGCCCTGCGCTCGGTCTCGTAGGTCCTGGAACACGAGCGCGCCACATGTGCTCAACGTGTCGCCCTGCGCTCGGTCTCGTAGGTCCTGGAACACGAGCGTGCCTACATGTGCTCAACGTGTCGCCCTGCGCTCGGTCTCGTAGGTCCTGGAACACGAGCGTGCCTACATGTGCTCAACGTGTCGCCCTGCGCTCGGTCTCGTAGGTCCTGGAACACGAGCGTGCCTACATGTGCTCAACGTGTCGCCCTGCGCTCGGTCTCGTAGGTCCTGGAACACGAGCGTGCCTACATGTGCTCAAAGTGTCGGCACGTCTTCACCGCGCAGGCCGACTTCCACCAGTTCTACGTCTTCGTCCCTCCGGCCGTCTGCCCGAGCCCAGAGGGCTGCACGGCCGCCACCTTCAGCTGCCTGGACACGGCCTCGGAGCCTCAGGCCTGCAGAGACCTCCAGGAGATCAAGATACAAGAGCAGGTAGGGGGGGGGGGGGGAGGGAGGGAGGGAGAGGGACATCTATGTGTTTCTGTTCATTTGCAGAGTGTGTATGGATTTAACTTTTGGACAGTGTAAATCTCTCTCTCTTGCTCCCTCTCTCTCTTCCCTCACTCTCCCCCCCCCACACACAGGTGCAGAGGCTGTCGGTGGGCAGTATTCCTCGCGCCCTGCTGGTGGTTCTGGAGGACGACCTTGTGGACAGTTGTAAATCTGGTAAGAACTTAAATATCAAGCTGACTGTTTGTGGGGTTCTACTAGGAGATGAAGTGACTGTTTATGGGGTTCTTCCAGGAGATGAAGTGACTGTTTATGGGGTTCTACTAGGAGATGAAGTGACTGTTTATGGGGTTCTACTAGGAGATTAAGTGACTGTTTATGGGGTTCTACTAGGAGATGAAGTGACTGTTTATGGGGTTCTACTAGGAGATGAAGTGACTGTTTATGGGGTTCTTCTAGGAGATGAAGTGACTGTTTATGGGGTTCTTCCAGGAGATGAAGTGACTGTTTATGGGGTTCTACTAGGAGATGAAGTGACTGTTTATGGGGTTCTACTAGGAGATGATGTGACTGTTTATGGGGTTCTTCTAGGAGATGATGTGACTGTTTATGGGGTTCTTCCAGGAGATGAAGTGACTGTTTATGGGGTTCTACTAGGAGATGAAGTGACTGTTTATGGGGTTCTACTAGGAGATGATGTGACTGTTTATGGGGTTCTACTAGAAGATGACGTGACTGTTTATGGGGTTCTTCCAGGAGATGAAGTGACTGTTTATGGGGTTCTTCCAGGAGATGAAGTGACTGTTTATGGGGTTCTTCTAGGAGATGATGTGACTGTTTATGGGGTTCTTCCAGGAGATGAAGTGACTGTTTATGGGGTGATGTGCCAGCGCTGGAAGCCCTTATATGATGGCGCTCGCTGCGATGTGGAACTGGTCCTCAAAGCGAACAACATAGAAGTGAACAACCACCAGGCGGCTGCTGCTGGTCTCATGAAGGACGTTCAGGAGGAGTTTGAAGACTTCTGGAAACACTACAGATACGACCCCATTGCTGGTGGGGAGGAATGACCTTGTGACATTAAGAACTCAAACAGCCATATATTTAACAATAGTAATGTTATTTGTTTTCTCTACAGGTAGAAACCAGATCTTGTTGAGCCTGTGCCCTCAGGTGTTTGGCATGTTTGTGATTAAGCTGGCGGTTGCCATGGTGATGGCTGGTGGCGTGCAGAGAGTAGATTCCTCTGGAACCAAGATCAGGGGTATGTCTGTGAGAAAGGAGAAATCTCAATAACCAGATAACTAGGTATCTATAATGCAGCTGGCGGTCCCCTTGGCTCGGCCAGACGCTGGTGAGCGTGTTCTCTGACCCGTCTGTTCCTCTGTAGGGGAGTGTCATATGCTGCTGGTGGGCGACCCGGGCACCGGCAAGTCTCAGTTCCTCAAATATGCCGCTAAAATCATGCCTCGCTCGGTCCTCACCGCTGGAATCGGATCGACCAGCGCAGGTAGAGAGTTCTCATCAGTTCAGCCTCCACAGGAAGCTTGATGTTCTCATGAAGAATTGAACCTGCGTCGACGTGAACACAGACGTCACTTCATGTTTACGGGATGAGCTCCATGTGTCGCCCCATGTTTCCGTGGAAGGCCTGACCGTGGCGGCGGTGAAGGACGGCGGCGAATGGCATCTGGAGGCCGGGGCCCTGGTGCTGTCGGACGGGGGTCTGTGCTGCATCGACGAATTCAACAACATCAAGGAGCACGACCGCATCAGCATCCACGAAGCCATGGAGCAGCAGACCATCAGCGTGGCCAAAGCCGGGTAGGACGCTCCCACACACACGTCTCCGGCCTCGGCCGTTCTGGGTCCACGTCCACTTGTGAGCCTAATGTTAGAGCACGGTTCTCACAGCACGAGGTCACAAGTCCAACAGCGAGACATCGCTCTGGTTCAGGTGTGAAGCTGTTCCTCCATCACCTCCAGGTGTCTCCATCGCTGCCCAGGTGAGCGTTGAAGTCTCCCAGGAGAACGATGGAGTCGGGGCCCTGTTCACGACCCGACCCCGACGGGTCCATCGAGCTGCCCGGCCCGACTCATCCTCCGGTTATAGGCAAAGCACAGTCAGCTGAGACTTTAGAAGCGTACGTGAAGTGCTCGGCGATGATCACAGCGAGTTGCTACTCAGCCTCTTGACCGGAGCTTCTCGAGGATCTCTGTGCCCACAAACACGTTGAGATGGATGTTGTAGCAACGCAGCACCGGAGCTCTGGTGATTGTGCAGATCCTTCGCTGAAGAGTCCGTCTCTCAGGATGAACCCAGTGGCCCTGGGCCCGGCTCGCAGTGGAAGAGGTTCTGTCATGGGGTTAGCAACCGAGTCTCTGAGTCACAGTTCATCTGGTTCATTCCTTGCCAGAAGGAAAGTTGTGACACGAGATTCCACCCAGTAGAAGTCTCATGCGTCCTTGTACAACACGACGGTTACGCCTCTGGGCTGATTCTGGTTTCTACGACAACAAGAGGAAGTCCTCTCCTGGTTCCTGGAGGGTCGGCTCCTCCTCCTGGAGACCAGAGACCTGTATCGGCCTCCTCTGCCCCATGAGGAGAGGCTGCTCTAGTCCGTATGATCCGCTCCACTAAATCACTGTGAAGCTCCTGATCTCCTGCTGGCTCCACTTCCACATGCACTGTGTTTGGCCAGTGCAGGCTCCGCCCCCGCCCCTGGATGGGATGAGTAGTTGCATATGATGAGCTGGATGGATATTTAACATGAATCATTTTGACCTCTTGTATTTATTTGCCTGCTGGGTATCGGTAACCTAAAGAGCCTCCTGTGGACAGGATGGTGTGTAAGCTGAGCACCAGGACCAGCATCCTGGCCGCCGCCAACCCCAAAGGCCGCTACGACCCCGCCGAGCCGCTGTCCGTCAACGTGGCGCTGGCCAGCCCCCTGCTGAGCCGCTTCGACCTGGTCCTGGTTCTGCTGGACACCAGGAACGCCGAGTGGGACCACGTCATCTCCTCCTTCATCCTGGAGGACAGAGGTAGAGGAGGCGGTGGTTTTAGAAGTAATCGGTAGAGTGCTTAGAAATCACATCTTATGAATATCTATGTATGAGGCTGATGTTTGCTCAGCAGGAGGCTCATTACCGCGTGGCCTTCAGGGCCCCCTGACCTGCTCATGTTGCCTTCAGGGCCTCCAGCGGGGTCGTGCAGCACGTGGTGCATGGAGAAGATGAAGGCGTACTTCGGCGCCGTGCGCCGCCTGCAGCCGCAGCTCTCTGACGACGCCAACACCGTCCTGACTCGTTACTACCAGCTGCAGAGACGCAGCAGCGGCCGCAACCCGGCACGCACCACCATACGCATGCTGGAGAGCCTGAGCCGCCTGGCCGAGGGTGAGGAGGAGGGGAGGGGGGGAGAGAGGAGAGAGGGAAAGAGGAGGAGGGAGGGAGGGAGGGGGAATTAGGAGGAGGAGGAGGAAGATGAAGATGAGGAGGAAGAAGAGGGGGGGGGAGGGAGAAGGAGGAGAACTCTAGTCCAGACCTGGACTAGAGTTGGTCCAGGTCTGCAGGTCTCCAGGTCTCCAGGTCTGAAGGTCTCCAGGTCTGCAGGTCTCCAGGTCTGAAGGTCTGAAGGTCTCCAGGTCTCCAGGTCTGAAGGTCTGCAGGTCTGCAGGTCTCCAGGTCTGAAGGTCTCCAGGTCTGCAGGTCTCCAGGTCTGAAGGTCTGAAGGTCTCCAGGTCTCCAGGTCTGAAGGTCTGCAGGTCTGCAGGTCTCCAGGTCTGAAGGTCTCCAGGTCTCCAGGTCTGAAGGTCTGCAGGTCTGAAGGTCTCACGGTCTCTGTCCTCAGCTCACGCCCGGCTCATGTACAGAGCCACCGTCACCGTGGAGGACGCCGTCGTGGCCGTGTCCGTCATGGAGTGCTCCATGCAGGTGAGAACAGTCACCATGGCAACCTATAGCTACCGTGATGATGTATGCTGGCGCCGGTCGTCCAGTCCGGAGGACGTTCAGACTGCAGGCTCCTGGTTGTAGAGCAGCTCCTCTAGGACCCAGCAGCCCTGGAGCTCCTCCTAGGGGCACCTCCTTACCTGGTGGCCTCCCGCCTCGGGGCTCCAGTAACATCCCGTCTCCTCCCATGATGCATCAGCTGTGCTCCTTCAGGGCGGAGCTCTGCTGGGCGGCGTCAACGCGCTGCTCACCTGCTTCCCCCACGACCCCGCCGAGCAGCACCGGGCCCAGAGCCGGGTTCTCCTGGAGGGCCTGAACCTACCGCTGCTCCTCCACAAGGAGATGGACCGACTGGACAGGTGAGGCTCAGACCAGGTGAGGCTCAGACCAGGTGAGGCTCAGACCAGGTGAGGCTCAGACCAGGTGAGGCTCAGACCAGGTGAGGCTCAGAGGAGTAATCTGTGTTTCCTTTGTTCAACAGGCTGAAGAGCAGCAGCTCACAGGCCACCGGAGGCCGAGACCCCCCAGAGGACCCTCACCAACACGTGGACCCCCCAGAGGACCCTCACCAACACGGAGACCCCCCAGAGGACCCTCACCAACACGGAGACCCCCCAGAGGACCCTCACCAACACGTGGACCCCCCAGAGGACCCGGGCCTGGACTGGTTCCAGTCCATCTCTTCCTCTCTGGCCACAGCTCCGGAGGTCAAGAGGTCGGACTCCCTGCCGAGTGCTCCAGCGGAGGAGGGTCCGCTGAGGCGTGCTGCTGGTCCACATCCACCAGGAACCAGCACACCTGGTCCTCAAGGAGGACTCGTGGACCAGAGGAGCTCTGGGGTCCACCAGCAGGAGCAGCAGTCCAGGGGGCGGAGCCATGGAGGCCCTCCAGAGTCACCGCGGTGCGTCTTTCAAACAGTGTCAAAGAGTCTGAGAGCAAGAAGACGGGAGCTGACTCGTCCTCCTCCTCCAAAACCGCTTGAGGACCAGGACCAGAGGGCCCGGCCCGGAGCCCAGGACCCCGGGACTGGACCTCAGGGAAAGATGGCGGCAGCAGCTGAAACGGCTCCAGAGCTGCGAGCTCGGTTGTCGAGCCTCGTCTTCGCGCCCCAGAGGAAGAGGCCTTTGGTCCGCAGCCCGCAGCGCCGGACCCCCTGTGACCCGAGTGGACCGGGGCCAGCTGGTCCTGAGGACCCAGACCCGCCACCGACACACATGGAGAAGAGGACCAGACGGAACCAGGACCTCCACCTCTCGGTGGGCGCGGCGGGGGAGGGGGCACCACCGAGCCACAGCAGGGCCGCCGTGGCCTCCTCCACCCGGGCCAGACTCTCACGGTTCTCCTTCGGCTGCTCGGTGAAGGGAGACGCTCCAGAGCCACGCAGCGGAGCCAAGGTCACGGAGGTCACGCCGGGACAGGAACCACGCTCCGAGGCGACGGGAACCACGTCAGCAGGCCCGAGCGCCGGCATTGTGAGGAAGAGGAGGTGTTTTGAGCTGGGCGCTCCACAGGGTGGTGCTGGTGGTCCACAGGGTGGTGCTGGTCCAGGTCCCCAGGCTGTGCTCTCAGGCCCGTCTCTGTTTGACTCTGTGCTCGACACGGACTGGGACCAGGAGGTTCCCAGAAGAGGAGGTGAGGCGGAGGCTCCACCTCCTGGTCTGAAGACACACCTGTAGAGCCGAGGGTCCAGGTGGAGGCGTGTCTCTGTGTTCGTGCTCCTCCAGGAACATCCCGTCCTGGTGGTGAGGTTCTGGATGTTTTAGTTGCATGAATGAGGAAACCCTTCTTTATGTGAGAAGCCATGAAAACAATAAAGGACTGTCAGAGAACTGTTGTCGTTATCCGTTAGCCGTTATCCGTTAGCCTCGAGCTACGGCCAACTTTACATCACACGCATGACTCCAGCTCAGTGGTGTGCAGAGAGCATCAGACCTGATGAGTTTATCTGTACAGCCGTTCTCACACATTACAAACTCCCCTCAGAGGCTTTACAATCTGAACACAGACATCCCTGGCCTTTGACCTTTGACCTCACATCGGATCAGGAACAACTCCCAAACAACCCTTCAGGGTAAAAGGTCAGAACCCTTGAGGAGAGAACAGAGGAGGATCCCTCTCCAGGATGGACAGGTGTCATAGATGTCATGTGACCAGAAGGAATCATTAGAGTTAAAACAGTCAATGAACATGACAGAGTGGATGAATAGTTGGTAGTCGGCCTGGAGCAGGTGACCCTGATCCATATGGAGGACTTAAAATGACTTAAGTATAAATATAAATACAGAAATTAATAAATATAAGTTATAACTCAACAGGACATCATCAAAGAAATGTATTTCTGTATTTCTTCATTTATTTATATCTCTGTGTCCACACGTATTTCTTCATTTATTTATGTGTGACATTTACGTGTCCGTATATTCAAATGAGCTGGGAGGTCCGAACCTCATCGTTGAACAGGATTGGTCAATTCAGGGAGCAAGACAGAAGCAATCGATCCCTAGCACTTGGACCTGTCGACGAACAGCGTTTATTTATGCATTCTTGTCTACATTCTAAATACTACTGTAGTTGAGTCACGGAATGTAATTATCTTCGCATTGAAAATGCCGGAAGGTTATGTTTTGATCGCCGTGTATTTATTTATTTGTATGCGTGTTATTCGCAAAACTCAAAAAGTATTGAACCGAATCGCATGAAATTTGGTGGGATGGTTGTTTATTATCCGGGGACCAGTTGATTCGATTTTGGGATCGATTGGGTCAAAGGTCAAAGGTTATGAACAGGTCAAAATCTTTTGCAGAACTCAAAAAGTATTGAACCGAATCGCATGAAATTTGGTGGGATGATTGTTTATTATCCGGGGACCAGTTGATTAGATTTTGGGATCAGTCGGGTCAAAGGTCAAGGTCATGGAAAGGTCAAACTCTTTTTTTTACCATAGCACGATACATTTTTGTCCAATTGGCATGCAACTAATGCCAAAATGTTCATAATTCAATGCCCAATCTTGTGATATGCGAAGGTATGCGCTCTACCGAGTGCCCATTCTAGTTTAAGGATGTTTTCAGCCGAGAAGTTAGTAGTTTAAGCATCAAATCTGTGGTCGGTTTATCGAGATTCAGCCTAATAAGGATATGCGACGGAGATTTGAGGTCCTGCTCGCGGGACCAGTGAGCTCCGGGCGCTCAGCGCGCTGTGTGGCCGCCGAGAGAAGCCTGATCTCGGCAGGACTTTTTGAAATGCTCCGCTGGCTCTGACGTCTCCGTAGCGGCTAAACATGAGATATAATTAGGTTTTGGAGGACCTAAAGAGCACAAAGAGTTTATTATTTATTAAAAGATGAACGTTACGTCAATTTGACTGAGGGTTAAGATTCATAGCTTCATATTGTAGCGACCCTGGGTCAGGAAGCTACGAGACGTTATATAGTTATTACCGTTTATTCGTAGCCGACGCCAAACAACAGTGAACACCGCAACACATTCTACTCCACTGTAAAGTATGTTACAGTGAATAAGTGGAGTAAATTCATGAGCAAGAACAGTTGATGTGGTGACGTCACACGACCAGAAAGACCGTCCTGCGTCCTCGAGAGGCTGGACTCCCAAGACCAGACCCCCAAGACCAGACTCACAAGACCAGACCCCCAAGACCGGACTCACAAGACCAGACTCACAAGACCAGACTCACAAGACCAGACTCCCAAGACCAGACTCCCAAGACCAGACTCACAAGACCAGACTCCCAAGACCAGACTCACAAGACCAGACTCACAAGACCGGACTCACAAGACCAGACTCACAAGACCAGACTCACAAGACCAGACTCCCAAGACCAGACTCACAAGACCAGACTCCCAAGACCAGACTCCCAAGACCAGACTCACAAGACCAGACTCCCAAGACCAGACTCACAAGACCAGACTCCCAAGACCAGACTCCCAAGACCAGACTCACAAGACCAGACTCCCAAGACCAGACTCACAAGACCAGACTCACAAGACCAGACTCCCAAGACCAGACCCACAAGACCAGACTCCCAAGACCAGACTCCCAAGACCAGACTCCCAAGACCAGACTCCCAAGACCAGACTCACAAGACCAGACTCACAAGACCAGACTCCCAAGACCAGACTCACAAGACCAGACTCACAAGACCAGACTCCCAAGACCAGACTCACAAGACCAGACTCACAAGACCAGACTCACAAGACCAGACTCACAAGACCAGACTCCCAAGACCAGACTCACAAGACCAGACTCCCAAGACCAGACTCACAAGACCAGACTCACAACCAGACTCAAGACCAGACTCCCAAGACCAGACTAACAAGACCAGACTCCCAAGACCAGACTCACAAGACCAGACTCACAAGACCAGACTCCCAAGACCAGACTCACAAGACCAGACTCACAAGACCAGACTCACAAGACCAGACTCACAAGACCAGACTCACAAGACCAGACTCACAAGACCAGACTCACAAGACCAGACTCCCAAGACCAGACTCACAAGACCAGACTCACAAGACCAGACTCACAAGACCAGACTCCCAAGACCAGACTCCCAAGACCAGACTCACAAGACCAGACTCTCAAGACCAGACTCTCAAGACCAGACTCACAAGACCGGACTCACAAGACCGGACTACCAAGACCAGACTCACAAGACCGGACTCACAAGACCAGACTCTCAAGACCAGACTCTCAAGACCAGACTCCCAAGACCAGACTCACAAGACCAGACCCCCAAGACCGGACTCACAAGACCAGACTCACAAGACCAGACTCCCAAGACCGGACTCACAAGACCAGACTCACAAGACCAGACTCCCAAGACCAGACTCACAAGACCAGACTCACAAGACCAGACTCCCAAGACCAGACTCCCAAGACCAGACTCCCAAGACCAGACTCCCAAGACCAGACCCCAAGACCGGACTCACAAGACCAGACTCACAAGACCAGACCCCCAAGACCAGACTCACAAGACCAGACTCACAAGACCAGACCCCCAAGACCAGACTCACAAGACCAGACTCCCAAGACCAGACTCCCAAGACCAGACTCCCAAGACCAGACTCACAAGACCGGACTCACAAGACCAGACTCCCAAGACCAGACCCACAAGACCAGACTCCCAAGACCAGACTCCCAAGACCAGACTCACAAGACCAGACCCCCAAGACCGGACTCACAAGACCAGACTCCCAAGACCAGACCCCCAAGACCGGACTCACAAGACCAGACTCCCAAGACCGGACTCCCAAGACCAGACTCACAAGACCAGACCCCCAAGACCGGACTCCCAAGACCAGACCCCCAAGACCGGACTCACAAGACCAGACCCCCAAGACCGGACTCACAAGACCAGACTCCCAAGACCAGACCCCCAAGACCGGACTCACAAGACCAGACCCCCAAGACCAGACTCACAAGACCAGACTCCAGAAGAACACGAGTCTGTACTCAGTGTTCTTGGAAATGATAAAGGGCTGAAGTCAAAAAGCTGTCTAGGCTAACTTCTGCTAACGGTTAGCTGAGCGAGCTTCAGCTTCATGTGCCAGGCAGAAGTAGTCGAGCACAACACACCAGGTGCATCACACTCCTGTGACCAATCATGCTTCAGACAGAGGTTCGGACCGCCCAGCTCATTTGAATATACGGACACATAAATGTCACACATAAATACATGAAGAAATACGTGTGGACACATAAATAGAGATATAAATAAATGAAGAAATACAGAAATGTAGAAATATATTTATTGAATGATGTCCTGTTGATTTATAACTTATATTTATTAATTCCTATATTTATTTATTTAAGCATTTATTTATGTATTCCTATATTTATTCATGCATTCATTTATTTATACTTGTCATTTTGAGTCCTCCATAGATCCAGGCCTCACTGTCGGCCTCCAGCAGCATCTCGTCCTCTCTTCCCTCCACGTGTCCCTCCTCCTCGCCATGTGCGTCACCTTCATCGCGGCCTTTGGTCTATGTCAGGGTTCCCCAACCCCCGGGCCGCGCCCCGGTACCGGTCCGCGGCTTGGTTGGAACCGGGCCGCGGGGAAAAAAAGTTAATAAATAAAGTTGTAATTTTTTTTTTTTTAATCAGTCGGAAAAATATATTATTTTGAAAAAGGACCGGATACACCCGTGTGTCTGAGCCGCGTTCAGGAGTCTTAAAGTTCGGGTTTATCGCTGCAGGCGAGTCTCACGCGCCGAACCCTCTGCTGGCGGCACAGTGACAAAGAATCTTAAAACATATTCAACCTGCTCAATGAATTCTGTCACTTCAGGGAAATGACAACTGTTTTCAAGTTGGCCGATGAAGTCGCTGCTGCAGGGCGAGTGAACAGCGGAACATTCTACATGTTTCAGACGTTGACCGGGTGGAAGAGGCTTTTAAAAGAGTTTGAGCGGTACTCCAACCACAAAAGACCCGACT
>NC_079397.1:150870-162549 GCF_029220125.1 Pseudoliparis swirei
ATGCGTTAGCTCTATGCATTAGCTCTGATGCGTTAGCTCTTATGCGTTAGCTTTATGCATTAGCTCTTATGCGTTAGCTCTTAAGCGTTAGCTCTATGCGTTAGCTCTATGCGTTAGCTCTTATACGTTAGCTCTATGCGTTAGCACTATGCGTTAGCACTATGTGTTAGCTCTTTTTGTGTTAGCTCTTTTTGCGTTAGCTCTGATGCGTTAGCTCTATGCGTTAGCTGGTTTAATGTACGTACTGGTAACTAGCGACCACGTGAGCTCTGCTCTCTTCACTCTCAGAATAAAGAGTGAAACACAAGAAAGGCAAAGAGCCTCCTTCAAGCAGACGGGCTGCACGGGGGTAATTAATTCTGAGATTAATGTACTGTAGCAGTGGTGTGTTATTAAAACGCTATTTTTAAATTACAGCTCAGAAAGTACCCCCTTGGGATTAAGAGTGTTAGCCACTGATCTCTGCTTAAGTTATGAATGGAGGGGGGGGGGGCTTCGGCTCCATGTCGACGGGTTGCAGCTGAGTGGAGGTGGAGCTCTGGTGCCTCTGGGTCATGGATCCCTTGTGAAGCACTGGTTTCCAGAGCAGTGCATGCTGGGAGACTCCTCACCTGTACTCCCCCATGGGGAGCACTAACGTCATCGATGTGTCCTTCAGTCACTCTGTGTTCATGTGTTCATGTGTCCATGTGTCCATGTGTCCATGTGTCCATGTGTCCATGTGTTCATGTGTTCATGTGTTCATGTATTCATGTGTCCATGTGTCCATGTGTTCATGTGTTCATGTGTCCATGTGTTCATGTGTCCATGTGTTCATGTGTTCATGTGTTCATGTGTTCATGTGTCCATGTGTCCATGTGTCCATGTGTTCATGTATTCATGTGTCCATGTGTTCATGTGTCCATGTGTTCATGTGTTCATGTGTCCATGTGTTCATGTGTCCATGTGTCCATGTGTTCATGTATTCATGTGTCCATGTGTTCATGTGTCCATGTGTTCATGTGTCCATGTGTTCATGTGTTCATGTGTCCATGTGTCCATGTGTTCATGTGTCCATGTGTTCATGTGTTCATGTGTCCATGTGTTCATGTGTTCATGTGTTCATGTGTCCATGTGTCCATGTGTCCATGTGTCCATGTGTCCATGTGTCCATGTGTTCATGTGTCCATGTGTCCATGTGTTCATGTGTCCATGTGTCCATGTGTCCATGTGTTCATGTGTCCATGTGTCCATGTGTCCATGTGTCCATGTGTCCATGTGTCCATGTGTCCATGTGTCCATGTGTTCATGTGTCCATGTGTCCATGTGTCCATGTGTCCATGTGTCCATGTGTCCATGTGTCCATGTGTCCATGTGTCCATGTGTCCATGTGTCCATGTGTCCATGTGTCCATGTGTTCATGTGTCCATGTGTCCATGTGTTCATGTGTCCATGTGTCCATGTGTCCATGTGTCCATGTGTCCATGTGTCCATGTGTTCATGTGTCCATGTGTCCATGTGTCCATGTGTTCATGTGTCCATGTGTCCATGTGTCCATGTGTTCATGTGTTCATGTGTCCATGTGTCCATGTGTCCATGTGTTCATGTGTCCATGTGTCCATGTGTCCATGTGTCCATGTGTTCATGTGTCCATGTGTCCATGTGTCCATGTGTTCATGTCCATGTGTCCATGTGTCCATGTGTCCATGTGTCCATGTGTTCATGTGTCCATGTGTTCATGTGTTCATGTGTCCATGTGTCCATGTGTTCATGTGTCCATGTGTTCATGTGTCCATGTGTCCATGTGTCCATGTGTTCATGTGTTCATGTGTTCATGTGTCCATGTGTCCATGTGTCCATGTGTTCATGTGTCCATGTGTCCATGTGTTCATGTGTTCATGTGTCCATGTGTCCATGTGTCCATGTGTTCATGTGTCCATGTGTCCATGTGTCCATGTGTCCATGTGTTCATGTGTTCATGTGTCCATGTGTCCATGTGTCCATGTGTCCATGTGTCCATGTGTTCATGTGTCCATGTGTCCATGTGTCCATGTGTCCATGTGTTCATGTGTCCATGTGTCCATGTGTTCATGTGTCCATGTGTCCATGTGTCCATGTGTCCATGTGTTCATGTGTCCATGTGTTCATGTGTCCATGTGTCCATGTGTTCATGTGTCCATGTGTTCATGTGTCCATGTGTCCATGTGTCCATGTGTTCATGTGTTCATGTGTCCATGTGTTCATGTGTTCATGTGTCCATGTCCATGTGTTCATGTGTCCATGTGTCCATGTGTTCATGTGTCCATGTGTCCATGTGTCCATGTGTTCATGTGTCCATGTGTCCATGTGTTCATGTGTCCATGTGTCCATGTGTTCATGTGTCCATGTGTCCATGTGTTCATGTGTCCATGTGTTCATGTGTCCATGTGTCCATGTGTTCATGTGTCCATGTGTCCATGTGTTCATGTGTCCATGTGTCCATGTGTTCATGTGTCCATGTGTCCATGTGTCCATGTGTTTCATGTGTTCATGTGTCCATGTGTCCATGTGTCCATGTGTTCATGTGTTCATGTGTTCATGTGTCCATGTGTTCATGTCCATGTGTCCATGTGTCCATGTGTCCATGTGTCCATGTGTTCATGTGTCCATGTGTCCATGTGTCCATGTGTCCATGTGTTCATGTGTCCATGTGTCCATGTGTTCATGTGTCCATGTGTTCATGTGTCCATGTGTTCATGTGTCCATGTGTTCATGTGTCCATGTGTTCATGTGTCCATGTGTCCATGTGTCCATGTGTCCATGTGTCCATGTGTTCATGTGTCCATGTGTTCATGTGTCCATGTGTCCATGTGTCCATGTGTCCATGTGTCCATGTGTTCATGTGTCCATGTGTTCATGTGTCCATGTGTCCATGTGTCCATGTCCATGTGTTCAAGTGTCCATGTGTCCATGTGTCCATGTGTCCATGTGTTCATGTGTTCATGTGTCCATGTGTCCATGTGTTCATGTGTCCATGTGTTCATGTGTTCATGTGTCCATGTGTTCATGTGTCCATGTGTTCATGTGTCCATGTGTTCATGTGTCCATGTGTCCATGTGTCCATGTGTCCATGTGTCCATGTGTCCATGTGTTCATGTGTCCATGTGTCCATGTGTCCATGTGTCCATGTGTCCATGTGTTCATGTGTCCATGTGTCCATGTGTTCATGTGTCCATGTGTCCATGTGTTCATGTGTCCATGTGTCCATGTGTCCATGTGTTCATGTGTCCATGTGTCCATGTGTTCATGTGTCCATGTGTTCATGTGTTCATGTGTCCATGTGTTCATGTGTCCATGTGTTCATGTGTGTCCATGTGTTCATGTGTCCATGTGTCCATGTGTCCATGTGTCCATGTGTCCATGTGTCCATGTGTCCATGTGTCCATGTGTCCATGTGTCCATGTGTCCATGTGTCCATGTGTCCATGTGTCCATGTGTCCATGTGTCCATGTGTCCATGTGTCCATGTGTCCATGTGTCCATGTGTCCATGTGTCCATGTGTCCATGTGTCCATGTGTTCATGTGTCCATGTATTCATGTGTCCATGTGTCCATGTGTCCATGTGTCCATGTGTCCATGTGTCCATGTGTCCATGTGTCCATGTGTCCATGTGTTCATGTGTCCATGTGTCCATGTGTTCATGTGTCCATGTGTCCATGTGTTCATGTGTCCATGTGTCCATGTGTCCATGTGTCCATGTGTCCATGTGTCCATGTGTTCATGTGTTCATGTGTCCATGTGTCCATTCATGTGTCCATGTGTCCATGTGTTCATGTGTCCATGTGTCCATGTGTCCATGTGTTCATGTGTCCATGTGTCCATGTGTCCATGTGTTCATGTGTCCATGTGTCCATGTGTCCATGTGTCCATGTGTCCATGTGTCCATGTGTCCATGTGTCCATGTCCATGTGTCCATGTGTTCATGTGTCCATGTGTCCATGTGTCCATGTGTCCATGTGTTCATGTGTCCATGTGTCCATGTGTCCATGTGTCCATGTGTCCATGTGTCCATGTGTCCATGTGTTCATGTGTCCATGTGTTCATGTGTTCATGTGTTCATGTGTCCATGTGTCCATGTGTCCATGTGTTCATGTGTCCATGTGTCCATGTGTCCATGTGTCCATGTGTCCATGTGTCCATGTGTCCATGTGTCCATGTGTTCCATGTGTTCATGTGTTCATGTGTCCATGTGTCCATGTGTCCATGTGTTCATGTGTCCATGTGTCCATGTGTCCATGTGTCCATGTGTCCATGTGTCCATGTGTCCATGTGTCCATGTGTTCATGTGTCCATGTGTTCATGTTCATGTGTCCATGTGTCCATGTGTCCATGTGTTCATGTGTCCATGTGTCCATGTGTCCATGTGTCCATGTGTCCATGTGTTCATGTGTCCATGTGTCCATGTGTTCATGTGTCCATGTGTCCATGTGTTCATGTGTCCATGTGTTCATGTGTCCATGTGTCCATGTGTCCATGTGTTCATGTGTTCATGTGTTCATGTGTCCATGTGTCCATGTGTCCATGTGTTCATGTGTTCATGTGTCCATGTGTTCATGTGTTCATGTGTCCATGTGTCCATGTGTTCATGTGTCCATGTGTCCATGTGTTCATGTGTCCATGTGTCCATGTGTTCATGTGTTCATGTGTCCATGTGTCCATGTGTCCATGTGTCCATGTGTTCATGTGTCCATGTGTCCATGTGTCCATGTGTCCATGTGTCCATGTGTCCATGTGTTCATGTGTCCATGTGTCCATGTGTCCATGTGTCCATGTGTTCATGTGTTCATGTGTCCATGTGTCCATGTGTTCATGTGTCCATGTGTCCATGTGTCCATGTGTCCATGTGTCCATGTGTCCATGTGTCCATGTGTTCATGTGTCCATGTGTCCATGTGTTCATGTGTCCATGTGTTCATGTGTCCATGTGTTCATGTGTTCATGTGTCCATGTGTCCATGTGTTCATGTGTTCATGTGTCCATGTGTCCATGTGTCCATGTGTCCATGTGTCCATGTGTTCATGTGTCCATGTGTTCATGTGTCCATGTGTCCATGTGTCCATGTGTCCATGTGTTCATGTGTTCATGTGTCCATGTGTCCATGTGTCCATGTGTCCATGTGTCCATGTGTCCATGTGTCCATGTGTTCATGTGTCCATGTGTTCATGTGTTCATGTGTTCATGTGTCCATGTGTCCATGTGTTCATGTGTCCATGTGTTCATGTGTCCATGTGTCCATGTGTCCATGTGTCCATGTGTTCATGTGTCCATGTGTCCATGTGTCCATGTGTCCATGTGTTCATGTGTCCATGTGTCCATGTGTCCATGTGTCCATGTGTTCATGTGTCCATGTGTCCATGTGTCCATGTGTCCATGTGTCCATGTGTCCATGTGTCCATGTGTCCATGTGTCCATGTGTCCATGTGTCCATGTGTCCATGTGTCCATGTGTCCATGTGTTCATGTGTCCATGTGTCCATGTGTCCATGTGTTCATGTGTCCATGTGTTCATGTATTCATGTGTCCATGTGTTCATGTGTTCATGTGTTCATGTGTCCATGTGTCCATGTGTCCATGTGTCCATGTGTTCATGTGTCCATGTGTTCATGTGTCCATGTGTCCATGTGTCCATGTGTCCATGTCCATGTGTCCATGTGTTCATGTGTCCATGTGTCCATGTGTCCATGTGTCCATGTGTCCATGTGTTCATGTGTTCATGTGTCCATGTGTTCATGTGTCATGTGTCATGTGTCCATGTGTCCATGTGTCCATGTGTTCATGTGTCCATGTGTCCATGTGTTCATGTGTCCATGTGTCCATGTGTTCATGTGTTCATGTGTTCATGTGTCCATGTGTCCATGTGTCCATGTGTCCATGTGTTCATGTGTTCATGTGTTCATGTGTCCACCTGTCTCCACAGCAACGATCTTCTTGACCCTCACCAGTCTGGAGTCAAGGCCACTCGACAGAGACTGGCCTCCTTGCTGAGCAGCTTCACTCTGCTAGAGCAGCCTCTCTCCTCTGTCCTTATCCTTCACTGTGCTAGAGCAGCCTCTCTCCTCTGTCCTTATCCTTCACTCTGCTAGAGCATCCTCTCTCCTCTGTCCTTATCATTCACTCTGCTAGAGCAGCCTCTCTCTCCTCTGTCCTTCTAGACCTTTCTGCAGCATTTGACACCGTGAACCACCAGATCCTGATCTCTTCTCTTCAGGAACTGGGGATCTCAGGCACTGCACTCGCTCTTTTCTCTTCCTACCTTAACGACCACACTTACCGGGTAACTTGGAGAGGATCTGTGTCTGATCCTCTTCCTCTCACTATGGGGTTCCTCAAGGCTCCGTCCTGGGTCCCCTCCTCTTCCTCTCACTATGGGGTTCCTCAAGGCTCCGTCCTGGGTCCCCCTCTCAAGGGTCCCTCCTCTTCCGATTCTGGGTCCCTCCTCTTCCCTCTCACTACTGGGGTTCCTCAAGGCTCCGTCCTGGGTCCCTCCTCTTCCTCTCACTACTGGGGTTCCTCAAGGCTCCGTGCTGGGCCCCTTCTTCCTCTCACTACTGGGGGTTCCTCAAGGCTCCGTTCCTGGGTCCCTCCTCTTCCTCTCACTACTGGGGTTCCTCAAGGCTCCCTGGGTCCCTCCTCTTCCTCACTACTGGGGTTCTTCAAGGCTCTGTCCTGGGTCCCCTGCTCTTCCTCTCACTACTGGGGTCCTTCAAGGCTCCGTCCTGGGTCCCCTCCTCTTCCTCTCACTACTGGGGTTCCTCAAGGCTCCGTCCTGGGTCCCCTCCTCTTCCTCTCACTACTGGGGTTCTTCAAGGCTCTGTCCTGGGTCCCCTCCTCTTCCTCTCACTACTGGGGTTCTTCAAGGCTCCCTGGGTCCCTCCTCTTCCTCTCACTACTGGAGTTCCTCAAGGCTCCGTCCTGGGTCCCCTCCTCTTCCTCTCACTATGGGGTTCCTCAAGGCTCTGTCCTGGGTCCCCTCCTCTTCCTCTCACTACTGGAGTTCCTCAAGGCTCCGTCCTGGGTCCCCTCCTCTTCCTCTCACTACTGGGGTTCTTCAAGGCTCTGTCCTGGGTCCCCTCCTCTTCCTCTCACTACTGGGGTTCTTCAAGGCTCCGTCCTGGGTCCCCTCCTCTTCCTCTCACTACTGGGGTTCATCAAGGCTCCGTCCTGGGTCCCCTCCTCTTCCTCTCACTATGGGGTTCCTCAAGGCTCCGTCCTGGGTCCCCTCCTCTTCCTCTCACTACTGGGGTTCATCAAGGCTCCGTCCTGGGTCCCCTCCTCTTCCTCTCACTATGGGGTTCCTCAAGGCTCCGTCCTGGGTCCCCTCCTCTTCCTCTCACTACTGGGGTTCATCAAGGTTCCGTCCTGGGTCCCCTCCTCTTCCTCTCACTACTGGGGTTCTTCAAGGCTCCGTCCTGGGTCCCCTCCTCTTCCTCTCACTATGGGGTTCCTCAAGGCTCCGTCCTGGGTCCCCTCCTCTTCCTCTCACTATGGGGTTCCTCAAGGCTCCGTCCTGGGTCCCCTCCTCTTCCTCTCACTATGGGGTTCCTCAAGGCTCTGTCCTGGTCCCCTCCTCTTCCTCTCACTATGGGGTTCCTCAAGGCTCCGTCCTGGGTCCCCTCCTCTTCCTCTCACTGTGGGGTTCCTCAAGGCTCCATCCTGGGTCCCCCCCTCTTCCTCTCACTATGGAGTTCATCAAGGCTCCGTCCTGGGTCCCCTCCTCTTCCTCTCACTATGGGGTTCCTCAAGGCTCCGTCCTGGGTCCCCTCCTCTTCTCTCTGTACACTAATTCTCTCGGCTCTGTCATTCGTTCGCATGGCTTCTCCTACCATAGCTATGCCGATGACACCCAACTGATCTTCTCATTTCCACCGTCTGAAACACAGGTGTCGGCGCCAGTCTCTGCCTGTCTGACTGACATCTCTCAGTGGAGGTCTGCTCACCACCTGAAGATCAACCCTGACAAGACCGAGCTACTATTCCTTCCAGGGAAAGGCTCCCCCACCCATGACCTGACTACCACCTTCAACAGCTCTGTGTTGGCCCCTACCCTGACTGCCAGGAACCTCGGGGTGACACTAGACAGTCAACTCTCCCTGTCGGCCAACATCGCTGACATGTAATGTAATGTAACCCGCTGCTGAAGCATCAGGAGTCTAACAGCCCTTCTCACTTAAAGGAAAGATGAATTTCTCTCTCTGAAAGGTTTCCTTCTGTTTGTGGTGAAGCTCTAATCACTGATGCAGCCTGAAGGGTCCGTCCCCAGAGAGGCCTCCACGAGGGAGGGAGGGAGGGAGGGAGGGATGGAGGGATGGAGGGATGGCGAAGCGGCCCCTAGGTGGCATGCTGATATCCGTCAGGGTGGTGTATTTATACTCAGTAAGTGTCCAGAGGCCATCTCTCCTCAAGAGTGATCCGTGTCTCCTGTGCTCGCTGAGGGCCGAGGCCCCGGGGCCCGATGGACCCTCAGCCCCTCCCACGGGCCCTGAGTGAGCAGCATGCCGATGAAGCCCCTCCTCCTCTGCTGCTTCCACACATCTCTAAACTCTCTCTATCAAACACAATAACAGCAGCCGTCCTGGCCTCCTTCCTCCTCCCCTCCCCCGCTCCTCCTCTTTCTGTCTGTGCTCCTCCTTCCTCCTCCCCTCCCCCGCTCCTCCTCTTTCTGTCTGTGCTCCTCCTTCCTCCTCCCCTCCCCCCTCCTCCTCTTTCTGTCTGTGCTCCTCCTTCCTCCTCCCCTCCCCCGCTCCTCCTCTTTCTGTCTGTGCTCCTCTGACATGCTCCTCACTCGGTCCTCACATCACCAGAGACTCCTTTCATCGTCTCGCCACGCACTCATCTACATGTTTTACACCTTACACCACCTCTCAGTTTGCTGCTCTCAATTTCACCACAAAGAACCGCCAGCCGGCAGGCGGAGCCTCCCGCCTCGCCTTCTACGCCTTTCTACTCTCTAACTAGAAGGTGAGAGGGAGCATCCTGGTGATCAGAGATCCTTTCTACCTTATTCAGTGACATGAACATAATACAGCATCAGCAGCGCCAGCAGAGAGAGGAGAGGAGAGAGGAGCTCAGTGTATCCTAAACGTCCATAAGGAGAGAGGAGAGGAGAGAGGAGCTCAGTGTATCCTAAACGTCCATAAGGAGAGAGGAGAGAGAGCTCAGTGTATCCTAAGCGTCCATAAGGAGAGAGAGAGAGAGGGCTCAGTGTATCCTAAACGTCCATAAGGAGAGAGGAGAGGAGAGGAGCTCAGTGTATCCTAAGGGTCCTTAAGAAGAGGAGAGGAGAGAGGAGCTCAGTGTATCGTAGCGTCCATAAGGAGAGAGCTCAGTGTATCCTAAACGTCCATAAGGAGAGAGGAGAGGAGAGAGGAGCTCAGTGTATCCTAGCGTCCATAAGGAGAGAGGAGAGGAGCTCAGTGTATCCTAAGCGTCCATAAGGAGAGGAGAGAGAGAGGAGCTCAGTGTATCCTAAGCGTCCATAAGGAGAGAGGAGAGGAGCTCAGTGTATCCTAAACGTCCATAAGGAGAGAGGAGAGGAGAGAGGAGCTCAGTGTATCCTAAGCGTCCATAAGGAGAGAGGAGAGGAGAGAGGAGCTCAGTGTATCCTAAACGTCCATAAGGAGAGAGGAGCTCAGTGTATCCTAAGCATCCATAAGGAGAGAGGAGAGGAGAGAGGAGCTCAGTGTATCCTAAGCGTCCATAAGGAGAGAGGAGAGGAGAGAGGAGCTCAGTGTATCCTAAACGTCCATAAGGAGAGAGGAGAGGAGAGAGGAGCTCAGTGTATCCTAAGGGTCCTTAAGAAGAGGAGAGGAGAGAGGAGCTCAGTGTATCCTCAGCGTCCATAAGGAGAGAGGAGAGAGGAGCTCAGTGTATCCTAAACGTCCATAAGGAGAGAGGAGAGAGGAGCTCAGTGTATCCTAAGCGTCCATAAGGAGAGAGGAGAGGAGAGAGGAGCTCAGTGTATACTAAGCGTCCATAAGGAGAGAGGAGAGAGGAGCTCAGTGTATCCTAAGCGTCCATAAGGAGAGAGGAGAGGAGAGAGCTCAGTGTATCCTAAACGTCCATAAGGAGAGAGGAGAGGAGAGGAGCTCAGTGTATCCTAAACGTCCATAAGGAGAGAGGAGCTCAGTGTCTCCTAAACGTCCATAAGGAGAGAGCTCAGTGTATCCTAAGCGTCCATAAGGAGAGGAGAGAGAGAGGGCTCAGTGTATCCTAAGCGTCCATAAGGAGAGAGAGAGAGAGAGGAGCTCAGTGTATCCTAAACGTCCATAAGGAGAGAGGAGAGGAGCTCAGTGTATCCTAAGCGTCCATAAGGAGAGAGAGGAGAGAGGAGCTCAGTGTAGCCTAAGCGTCCATAAGGAGAGAGGAGCCCAGTGTATCCTAAACGTCCATAAGGAGAGAGGAGAGAGGGGCTCAGTGTATCCTAAACGTCCATAAGGAGAGAGGAGAGGAGCTCAGTGTATCCTAAACGTCCATAAGGAGAGAGGAGAGAGA
This sequence comes from Pseudoliparis swirei, assembly GCF_029220125.1. Lineage (NCBI taxonomy): Eukaryota > Metazoa > Chordata > Actinopteri > Perciformes > Liparidae > Pseudoliparis > Pseudoliparis swirei. The sequence goes on from NC_079397.1 coordinate 161,378, forward strand.
GGGCTCAGTGTATCCTAAAAGCGTCCATAAGGAGAGAGGGGAGGAGAGAGGAGCTCAGTGTGTCGTGTATCATCCGGGATGTGGTCACCGTACCTGACACGTTCGCTCCGCTCGGCAACAGCCAATCGTCTTGTGACTCCTCCCCCTCGAGCTCATCGCTCTACATCCAGACTGTTTGCTGTCCTGGCTCCTCAGTGGTGGAACAGGCTCCCCACTGACATCAGGACAGAGAGTCTCTACATCTTCCGTCGGAGACTGAAAACACACCTTTTCCGACTATATCTGGATTAAAACACAGATTTGCACTTCAGTGGCACTTAAATAGCACTTACTTATGGTACTTTTGTAGTTCGACTATGTTGAGGAAATGTTACTTCCTGTATTCTTGTTGTTCTTAGTTTGTACTCTAGGTTGAAATGCAATTATTGTAAGTCGCTTTGGATAAAAGCGTCTGCTAAATGACATGTAATGTAATGTAATGTATCCTAAACGTCCATAAGGAGAGAGGAGAGAGGAGCTCAGTGTATCCTAAACGTCCATAAGGAGAGAGGAGAGAGGAGCTCAGTGTATCCTAAGCGTCCATAAGGAGAGAGGAGAGGAGAGGTTCATACCTCTCTCCTCTCTCCTCTGCTGTTGTCCAGGTGCAGACACATTTTGCATATAGAGCTGTGATAGGGCTCCCCTGGGGGGGGGGGGGGGGCTGCACCACAAATGAGTTCTGAATCTCGCCTCCATTTCACATGCTGAGGAACAGAGTGGAGAGGAGGAGATACAAAGAGAGTGAGGAAGAGAGGTAGAGAGACAGAGATATACATACATACACATACATATATATGTAGATATATATCTATATATCTACATATATATATATATGTAGATATATACATATATATATGTATATATATTTTCAATTCAATTCAGTTCATTTGTATAGCCCAATTTCACAAATTACAAATTTGTCTCGGAGTGCTTTACAATCTGTACACATAGACATCCCTGACCTTTGACCTTTGACCTCACATCGGACCGGGAAAAACTCCCAAATAACCCTTCAGGGGGGAAAAAAGGGAAGAAACCTTCAGGAGAGCAACAGAGGAGGATCCCTCTCCAGGATGGACAGAACAATATATGTCATGTGACCAGAAGGACAGATTAGAGTTAAAATACATTCA
>NC_079397.1:163549-269150 GCF_029220125.1 Pseudoliparis swirei
AATGTGTTTCATGGGACTCATAATTGTCAGGACTCAATGTGTTTCATGGGACTCCAATGTCATAGGACTCACAATTGTTTCATGGGCACTCACAATTACTGTGCTCATGTCAGGGGACTCAATGTGTTTCATCGGGACTCACACTGCTGCTGGGCCTGCTGGTCCTGATGCTGCTGGTCCTCCGCAAGAAGCACCTGCAGATGACCAGGTACTGCACCTCCATCACTCCAGGACTCACAATATGTTTTATGGGGACTCTCAATGTGTTTCATGGGGACTCATAATGTGTTTCATCGGGACTCACAATGTGTTTTATGGGGACTCACAATGTGTTTCATGGGGACTCACAATGTGTTTCATGGGGACTCACAATGTGTTTCACCGTGACTCACAATGTGTTTCACGGGGACTCGCAATGTGTTTCACGGGGACTCACAATGTGTTTTATAGGGAGACTGCAATGTGTTTCGAGGACTCACAATGTGTTTCACGGGGACTCGCAATGTGTTTCACGGGGACTCACAATGTGTTTTATGGGGACTCGCAATGTGTTTCATGGGGACTCACAATGTGTTTTATGGGGACTCACAATGTTTCATGGGGACTCACAATGTGTTTCACGGGGACTCACAATGTGTTTCACGGGGACTCACAATGTGTTTCACGGGGACTCACAATGTGTTTTATGGGGACTCACAATGTGTTTTATGGGGACTCACAATGTTTCATGGGGACTCACAATGTGTTTCCTGTTTCAGAGAATGCGGCACAGAGACGTTCGTGAACTTCGCTTCGTTTGAAAGAGACGGGAAGCTTCCTTATAACTGGTAGGCTCCTCCTCTTCTCGGTAGGCTCCTCCTCTTGGTAGGCTCCTCCCCCAGGGACGCCCATTGTCCTCCATAGAGACGCCCGTTGTCCTCCTTAGAGACGCCCATTGTCCTCCATAGAGACGCTTGTTGTCCTCCATAGAGACGCTTGTTGTCCTCCATAGAGACGCCCGTTGTCCTCCATAGAGATGCTTGTTGTCCCCCATAGAGATGCCCGTTGTCCTCCATAGAGACGCCCATAGAGACGCCCATTGTCCTCCATAGAGATGCTTGTTGTCCTCCATAGAGATGCCCGTTGTCCTCCATAGAGACGCCTTGTAGAGGCAGCCCATTGTTGTCACTCCATGGGGATGCTTGCCATGGGGCATCGTTGTCCTCCATAGAGGCATCCGTTGTCCTCCATAGAGACGCCCGTTGTCCCCCATAGAGATGCCCGTTGTCCTCCATAGAGACGCCCATAGAGACGCCCATTGTCCTCCATAGAGACGCTTGTTGTCCTCCATAGAGATGCCCGTTGTCCTCCATAGAGACGCCCATAGAGACGCCCATTGTCCTCCATAGAGATGCTTGTTGTCCTCCATAGAGACGCCCGTTGTCCCCCATAGAGATGCCCGTTGTCCTCCATAGAGGCGTAGAGCTGTTGTCCTCCATAGGCGCTTGTTGTCCTCCATAGAGATGTTGTCCTCCACCACAGATGCCGTTGTCCCTCTCCATAGAGAGAGGGGCATATATTGTCCTCCATAGAGACGCTTGTTGTCCTCCATAGAGACGCTTGTTGTCCTCCATAGAGACGCCCGTTGTCCTCCATAGAGACGCCCATTGTCCTCCATAGAGACACCCGTTGTCCTCCATAGAGATGCCCGTTGTCCTCCATAAAGACGCCCGTTGTCCTCCATAGAGACGCCCGTTGTCCTCCATAGAGACGCCCGTTGTCCTCCATAGAGACGCTTGTTGTCCTCCATAGAGATGCCCGTTGTCCTCCATAGAGACGCTTGTTGTCCTCCATAGAGATGCTTGTTGTCCTCCATAGAGACACCCGTTGTCCTCCATAGAGACGCCCGTTGTCCTCCTTGTTGTCCTCATAGAGCTTGTTGTCCTCCATAGGGCACCCGTTGTCCTCCATAGAAGCGCTTGTTGTCCTCCATAGAGTTGTGTCCTCCATAGAAGCTTGTTGTCCTCCATAGAGACGCTTGTTGTCCTCCATAGAGACGCTTGTTGTCCTCCATAGAGACGCTTGTTGTCCTCCATAGAGACACCCGTTGTCCTCCATAGAGACGCCCGTTGTCCTCCATAGAGACGCCCGTTGTCCTCCATAGAGACGCCCGTTGTCCTCCATAGAGACGCCCGTTGTCCTCCATAGAGACGCTTGTTGTCCTCCATAGAGACGCCCGTTGTCCTCCATAGAGACGCCCGTTGTCCTCCATAGAGACGCTTGTTGTCCTCCATAGAGACGCTTGTTGTCCTCCATAGAGACGCTTGTTGTCCTCCATAGAGACACCCGTTGTCCTCCATAGAGACGCCCGTTGTCCTCCATAGAGACGCCCGTTGTCCTCCATAAAGACGCCCATTGTCCTCCATAGAGACGCCCGTTGTCCTCCATAGGGCATCGTTGTCCTCCATAGATGTTGTTGTATCATATTAGAGACACCCTCCATAGAGGCATGGTTGTCCTCCATAGAGACACCCGTTGTCCTCCATAGAGACGCTTGTTGTCCTCCATAGAGACGCTTGTTGTCCTCCATAGAGACACCCGTTGTCCTCCATAGAGACGCCCGTTGTCCTCCATAGAGACGCTTGTTGTCCTCCATAGAGACACCCGTTGTCCTCCATAGAGATGCTTGTTGTCCTCCATAGAGACACCCGTTGTCCTCCATAGAGACGCTTGTTGTCCTCCATAGAGACGCTTGTTGTCCTCCATAGAGACGCCCGTTGTCCTCCATAGCGTTGTCCTCCATAGAGACGCCCGTTGTCCTCCATAGAGACGCTTGTTGTCCTCCATAGAGACACCCGTTGTCCTCCATAGAGATGCTTGTTGTCCTCCATAGAGGCCAGCCGTTGTCCTCCATAGAGGCAGCTTGTTGTCCTCCATAGAGGCGCTTGTTGTCCTCCATAGAGCTTGTCTCCATTTGAGGGCACCCGTTGTCCTCCATAGAGGCTTGTTGTCCTCCATAGAGGCAGCTTGTTGTCCTCCATAGAGACACCGTTATTCCTCCATAAGACGCTTGTTGTCTATCATAGAACCCGTTGTCCTCATGGGGGCGGCTTGTTGTCCTCCATAGAGATGCTTGTTGTCCTCCATAGGGCGGCAGTTGTCCTCCATAGAGGCTTGTTGTCCTCCATAGAGGCTTGTTGTCCTCCAGCGCCGTTGTCCTCCATAGAGACGCCCGTTGTCCTCCATAGAGGCTTGTTGTCCTCCATAGAGCTTGTTGTTGTCCTCCATAGAGGCGGACTTATTGTTGTCCCCTCCATAGAGGCTTTTGTTGTCCTCCATAGAGCCGCCCGTTGTCCTCCATAGAGGCCTTGTTGTCCTCCATAGAGCCTTGTCCTCCATGAGGCGCTTTTGTTGTCCTCCATAGAGCCAGCTTGTTGTCCTCCATAGAGACACCCTTGTCCTCCACCTATAGAGACGCCCGTTGTCCTCCCATAGAGGCAACTTATTTGTCCTCCATAGGATGCGCCGGTGTCACTCCATAGACGCTTGTTGTCCTCCATAGAGATAAGCTTGTTGTCCTCCATAGAGACACCGTTGTCCTCCATAGAGTGCATCCGTTGTCCTCCATATGAGTAAGCGGCTTGTTGTCCTCCATAGAGCAGCTTGTTGTCCTCCATGAGACGCTTGTTGTCCTCCATAGAGACATGCCACCTGTCCTCCATAGAGAGCTTGTTTGTCCTCCCATAGAGACGCCTTGTCCTCCCATAGAGGCGTGTTGTCCTCCATAGGGCGCTTGTTGTCCTCCACAGACGCATTGTTGTCCTCCTTAGACGCCTGTTGTCCTCCATAGGGGCGGCTGTTGTCCTCCATAGAGATGCTTGTTGTCCTCCATAGAGATGCTTGTTGTCCTCCATAGAGATGCTTGTTGTCCTCCATAGAGACGCCCGTTGTCCTCCATAGAGACGCTTGTTGTCCTCCATAGAGACGCCCGTTGTCCTCCATAGAGAGCAACTTGTTGTCCTCCATAGAGACGCTTGTCCTCCATAGAGACACCCGTTGTCCTCATAGAGCAGCTTGTTGTCCTCCATGAGAGCCGCCTTGTTGTCCTCCATAGAGGCATTGTTGTCCTCCATAGGGCGCTTGTTGTCCTCCATAGAGACACCGTTGTCCTCCATAGGGATAGCATTTGTTGTCCTCCATAGAGACGCCCATTGTCCTCCATAGAGACGCTTGTTGTCCTCCATAGGGGCATTGTTGTCCTCCATAGAGACGCTTGTTGTCCTCCATAGAGACGCTTGTTGTCCTCCATAGAGACGCTTGTTGTCCTCCATAGAGACGCTTGTTGTCCTCCATAGAGACGCTTGTCCTCCAGACGCTGTCCTCCATAGAGACGCTTGTTGTCCTCCATAGAGACACCCGTTGTCCTCCATAGAGACACCCGTTGTCCTCCATAGAGACGCTTGTTGTCCTCCATAGAGACGCTTGTTGTCCTCCATAGAGACGCTTGTTGTCCTCCATAGAGACGCCCGTTGTCCTCCATAGAGACACCCGTTCTCCACCGTTGTCCTCCATAGAGACGCCGTTGTCCTCCATAGAGACGCCCGTTGTCCTCCATAGAGATGCTTGTTGTCCTCCATAGGGCATACGCCTGTTAGTCTCCTCCATGACACCTTGTCCTCCATAGATACGCTTGTTGTCCTCCATAGAGACGCTTGTTGTCCTCCATAGAGACACCCGTTGTCCTCCATAGAGTGTGATTGTCCTCCATAGAGCGCTTGTTGTCCTCCATAGAGACACGTTGTCCTCCATAGAGACGCCGTTGTCTCCATAGAGGCGAACTTGTTGTCCTCCATGAGAACATTGTCCTCATTTGTCCTCCATAGAGACGCTTGTTGTCCTCCATAGAGACGCCCGTTGTCCTCCATAGAGACGCTTGTTGTCCTCCATAGAGACGCTTGTTGTCCTCCATAGAGTTGTCCTCCATAGAGATCTTGTTGTCCTCCATAGATGCCCGTTGTCCTCCATAGACGCCGTTGTCCTCCCATAGAGACCTTGTTGTCCATAGAGACGCCCGTTGTCCTCCATAGAGACGCTTGTTGTCCTCCATAGAGACGCTTGTTGTCCTCCATAGAGACGCTTGTTGTCCTCCATAGAGACGCCCGTTGTCCTCCATAGAGGCTTGTCCCATAGAGACGCCTGTCCTCAGGAAAGCGCTTGTTGTCCCTCCTTGGAACATTGTCCTCCATAGAGACGCACGTTGTCCTCCATAGAGACGCTTGTTGTCCTCCATAGAGACGCTTGTTGTCCTCCATAGAGACACCCGTTGTCCTCCATAGAGACGCTTGTTGTCCTCCATAGAGACGCGTGTTGTCCTCCATAGAGACGCTTGTTGTCCTCCATAGAGACGCTTGTTGTCCTCCATAGAGACACCCGTTGTCCTCCATACCAAGACATAATTTGTCCTCCATAGAGGCAGCTTGTTGTCCTCCATAGACAGCTTGTTGTCCTCCATAGAACAACTTGTTGTCCTCCATAGAGGTAAGCCTTGTTGTCCTCATAGAGCCCGTTGGTCCTCCATAGAGCATTTGTCCTCCATAGAGCCGTTGTCCTCCATAGAGTTGTCCTCCATAGAGACGCTTGTTGTCCTCCATAGAGACGCCCCTTGTCCTCCATAGAGACGCCCGTTGTCCTCCATAGAGACGCCCGTTGTCCTCCATAGAGACGCCTGTTGTCCCCCATCGGCCGGCTGCATGAAGCATTAACTGTGTGTTTGTGGCTACTTGAATCCCATGTCTCGTGATCATCTCTTGTTGTCCTCGTGTGAACCCTTCAGGCGAAGAAGCTTCTTCGCCTTCCTCACCCTGCTGCCCTCCTGCCTCTGGACCGACTATCTGTTGGCTTTTTATATTAACCCTTGGTAAGTAGGCCAGAAACCAGAGCCACAGCCATCAGTGTGGATGGGAGGTCTGGATCCAGACCTAAAGGAGCAAACTGCCGATGCTAACTACAGATGCTAACTGCCGATGCTAACTGCCGATGCTAACTGCCTGGTGTTTGCATGCCGTCTGTCCTTCTCTTTCAGTTTGTAGTGCAGCTGTTAGCGTAGCTTCCATCTATATTCTATATATTATTATATATAATATGATATATTATGATATGATATATTGTGGTATATTATAGTATGATATATTATGGTATAATATATGGGCGACTGTGGGTCAGTGGGTAGCAGGTCCGTCTTTCAATCAGGGGGTTGGAGGTTCAATCCCCGCCCTAGTCGATGTGTCCTTGAGCAAGACACTTAACCCTGAGTGTCTCCCTGTAGCTGCTCTACGGTGTGTCAGCTAAATGTAATGTAATGTAATATATTATGATATAGTATATTATAGTATGATATGGTATATTATGATATGATATATTATGATTTAGTATATTATGGTATATTATCGTATGGTATGATATGAAATATTATGGTATATTATAGTATGATATGGTATATTATAGTATGATATATTATGATATAGAATATTATGGTATGATATGATATATTATGGTATGATATGAAATATTATGGTATATTATATTATGATATGGTATATTATGGTATGATATATTATGATATAGAATATTATCGTATGATATAGTATGAAATATTATAGTATGATATGGTATATTATGGTATGATATATTATGATATGAAATATTATGGTATGATATATTATGATATAGTATATTATGTTATACTATGGTATATTATAGTATGATATATTATGATATGATATATTATGGTATGATATTGTATATTATATTATGGTATATTATGGTATGATTTGATACATTGATATATTATGATATATTATGGTATATTATGGTATGATATAGTATATTATGATATATTATGGTATATTATGGTATGATATATTATGGTATGATTTGATACATTGATATATTATGGTATGATATAGTATATTATGGTATGTTATGGTATGATATGTTATATTATGGTATGATATAGTATGGTATACTATGATATGGTATATTATGATGATATATTATGGTATATTATAGTATGATATGGTATACTATGGTATATTATGATATGATATATTATGATGATATATTATGGTATATTATAGTATGATATGGTATATTATGGTATACTATGGTATATCATGGTATGATATGAGAGCCGTAGATGTTATTGATGTGCATGTTGATGCTGAAACACTTCCTGACTACAGAAACCTCCAAGTGGACGTTTCTGGGCCCGAAGGTCTGAGTCATGAATTATGAAGAGTAAACATAAGTGTCGCTATAGCTGCATGTTTGTTCATAGCTCTCAGAGCATGGTGTGGATGCTCGTTCATACGGTGGATCTTATTTCAAAGCTGTGTTCTGGAGGGTTTGACCGATGGACGGTTTAATCATATTAAATCATGTTTTCACAAAACATTTTAAAATCATGTAAAATCTTATTTCCCCCCCCCCAGTACTTTGGAAAATAAAACTGCATTTTCAAATAATGTAGAAGTAATGTGAAATGTACTTTTTAATCTAAATATCTTAATTTAAATCCTGATTATTCATAATTCATTCAAACACTTTTGTGTCAGCCAATTACATTTCTGTCTAATTCACATACAAATACATTCTTATAATGAATAAATACATGTTTTTTTATTATAATACAAAACAAGCATTACTGGAAAAGTACCTTTTTTATTTGACGTAGTGATTTATTTATTTGAGATGTTACATAATCAGAGAACGGGATGAAGTGGGCTTGATGTTGACTTCCACACTTTCCATGAACACTTTGTTCTCTGACCACTGAAGACAGCCGCTGTAACACGAAAAACCAACAACAACAATAATGATAATATATTACCATATCAACACACTTTGAAGAATATCATATTTTATTAGGAATTAGAACAAATCAGCATCCATGAAGTCTTAAAACCCACATCAGCCAAACCCTGAGGTCTAAATGTTGTTCCGTGTTTTATTGAGAAATATTAAATATTTAATGAAATATCGTTGTCACCATGTTTGTTTCAGGAGCAAAAGGCGCGCTTAAAGCTTGAAGCAGCGAGTAACGAGACTCATGTGGGGAATTCACTGTGTTCATGTATGTTGCATGTTCACGTGCAGAAACCATGTGTCCATGTGTTCATGTGTTCATGTGTCCATGTGTCCATGTGTTCATGTGTTCACGTGTTCACGTGTCCACGTGTCCACGTGTCCACGTGTTCACGTGTTCACGTGTTCACGTGTTCACGTGTCCATGTGTCCATGTGTTCATGTGTTCATGTCATAATATTCCATGTGTCCATGTGTTCATGTGTCCATGTGTTCACGTGTTCACGTGTTCACGTGTCCACGTGTTCACGTGTTCACGTGTTTCATAATCCACGTGTTCCTGTCACGTGTTCCATGTGTCCCACGTGTCCGTAGCCATGTGTCCATGTGTTCATGTGTCCATGTGTCCATGTGTTCACGTGTCAGCGCTGCCACGCCTTCACGTGTCACGTATTCACGTGTCCCATGTCCACGTCACGTGTCCACGTATCCGTGTTCATGTCCGTGTTCATGTCCATGTGTCCATGTGTCCATGTATTCGTAATGTCCATGTGTCCATGTATTCATATGTCCATATCCATGTGTCCATGTGTTCATATGTCCATGTATCCATATGTTCATATGTGTCCATGTCCATATGTCCATGTGTCCATGTGTCCATGTGTCCATGTCCATGTATTCATGTGTCCATGTTCATGTATTCATGTGTCCATGTGTCCATGTGTTCATGTGTCCATGTGTTCATGTATCCATGTGTTCATGTCCACGTGTCCACGTGTTCACGTGTCCACGTGTCCATGTGTCCACGTGTTCATGTGTTCATGTGTCCATGTGTTATGTGATCATGTCATGTGTCCATATCATGTGTCCATGTGTTCATGTGTCCATGTGTCCATGTGTTCATGTCCATGTCCATGTATCCATGTGTCCATGTATGTTCATGTGTCCATGTCCATATGTTCATGTGTCCATGTATTCCATGTGTCCATGTGTCATGTGTTCACATGTGTCCATATTCATGTGTCATGTCCATGTATCCATGTCATATTCATATCATCATGTCCATGTATTATATGTCCATATGTCCATATATCATGTCCATGTTCATATTCATGTGTCCATGTGTTCATGTGTCCATATGTTCATATGTCCATGTCCATATGTTCATATCCATGTGTCATATATTCATGTGTCCATATCCATGTTCATGTGTCCCATGTATCCATTCTTATTCATATGTCCCATGTGTTCATATTCATATGTCCATGTATTCAGCATATTCATGTGTCCATATGTATATGTCCATATGTTCATGTGTTCATGTGTTCATATGTTCCATGTCCATGTCCATGTATCCATGTGTTCATGTCCATGTGTCCATGTTCATGTATCCATGTGTTCATGTCACGTCCGTATGTGTCATATATTCATGTGTCCATGTGTCCATGTTCATGTGTCCATGTGCCATGTTCATATGTCATGTATTCCATGTGTTCATGTATCCATGTGTCCATGTGTTCATGTGTCCATTGCCATATTCATATATCCATGTCCCATATGTCCATGTGTTCATGTGTCCATATGTCCATGTCATGTGTTCATGTGTCCATGTATTCACGTGTCACGTGTCCATATTCATGTGTCCATGTGTTCATGTGTCCATGTGTTCATCCATATGTCCATGTGTTCATGTGTCCATGTCCATGTTCATGTGTCTGTTCCGCATGTCCATGTTCATGTATCATGTTCCATGTATACATGTGCATATCATATATCCATGTCCATGTATCCATATCATATATATATGTGTCCCGTGTCCATGTCCATGTGTCCACGTGTCCATGTCCCATGTATCATGTGTTCGCATTCATGTGTCCATGTGTCCATGTGTCCATGTTCATGTGTTCATGTGTCCATGTGTCCATGTGTTCATATGTTATGTCCATATGTCCATGTATCTCATATATCCATGTCTCCATGTGTCCATGTGTCCATGTGTTCATGTCCATATGTGTCCATGTGTTCATGTGTCCACCTTGTCCTTGTCCATGTGTCCCATGTCATATGTCCATGTATACATATCCATGTAATATATATCCATGTGTGTCCATGTCCCATGTCCATGTTTCCATGTGTTCATGTATCCATTCATGTGTCCATATCCATGTCCATGTTCATGTGTCCATATCCATGTGTCATGTGTATCCATGTTTCCATGTCCATGTATTCCATATACATGTGTCCATATCCATGTATCCATGTATCCTGTATCCGCCTATGTCCATATTCCATATATTCATATATATCCATGTCCATATGTCCATGTATCACCATATATCCATGTATCCATGTCCATGTCCATGTCCATGTTTCCATATCCATGTATCCATGTATACATGTGTCCATGTGTTATGTATCCCATGTATACATGTGTGTCCATGCCATCCATGTTTCCATGTATCCATGTCCATGTATACATGTGTCCATATCCATGTGTCCATGTATCCATGTCCATGTGTCCATGTTTCCATGTATCCATGTGTCCATGATGTGTCCATGTATCCATGTATCCATGTATCCATGTCCCATGTTTCCCACGTATCCATGTGTCCCATGTCCATGTGTCCATATGTCCATGTTTCCATATGTCCCATGTCATGTGTCCATGTCCATATGTCCATATCCCATGCCATACATGTGTCCATGTATCATCTTTCCATGTATCCATGTCCATGTATACATGTGTCCATATATCCATGTCATGTGTCCATGTCAGCAACATACATGTCCATATCCATATTTCATATCCATGTATCCCATATACATGTATTCATGTATTCATATGTCCATGTATCCATGTGTCCATATCCATATCCATATTAATATCCATGTATGTCCATATCCATGTATCCATGTCCCATGTGTCATGTTCATGTATCATATGTTCATATGTGTCCCATGTATCCATATTTTCATATATCATAACCATCCATACATGTCCATATCAATATCCATGTATCCATATATCCATATGTTTTCATATGTCCATATGTCCATATGTCCATGTGTCCATATGTCCATGTCCATGTATCCATGTCCATATGTCCATGTGTCCATTCCATGTATCCATATTGTCCCATGTGTCCATATGTATCCATGTGTCCATGTATCCATGTATCCATGCCATCATCCATGTATCCATGTATCCATGTATCCATGTGTCCATGTGTTCCATGTATCCATGTATACATATGTCCATATCCATATGTTCCATGTCCCATGTCCGTAACCATCCATGTGACCATGTTTCCATGTATCCATGTATACATGTATACATGTATCCATGTCCATGTATTATGTCCATATGTGTCCATGTCTTCATTTTCATGTGTCCATGTTTCCATGTGTCATGTGTCCCATGTGTCCATGTATCCATATATGTCCATATTCATATGTTCATGTTTCCAGCCTTATCCCATGTATACATGTAGCCATGTATCCATATTTCCATATCCATATGTCCATGTATACATGTGTCCATATATCCATGTATCCATATCCATGTATCCATAACATCCATATGTGTTCATGTGTCCATGTGTCCATGTGTCCATGTCCATGTTCCATGTGTCCATGTCCATGTATCCATGTGTCCATGTGTCCATGTGTCCATGTTTCCATGTGTCCATGTGTCCATGTGTCCATGTGTCCATGTGTCCATGTGTCCATGTGTCCATGTATCCATGTATCCATGTATCCATGTGTCCATGTATCCATGTGTCCATGTATCCATGTGTCCATGTGTCCATGTGTCCATGTGTCCATGTGTCCATATCCATGTGTCCATGTATCCATATCCATGTGTCCATGTGTCCATGTGTCCATGTGTCCATGTATCCATGTGTCCATGTGTCCATGTATCCATGTATCCATGTGTCCATGTGTCCATGTGTCCATGTGTCCATGTGTCCATGTATCCATGTGTCCATGTGTCCATGTGTCCATGTGTCCATGTGTCCATGTGTCCATGTGTCCATGTATCCATGTGTCCATGTGTCCATGTATCCATGTGTCCATGTGTCCATGTGTCCATGTGTCCATGTGTCCATGTATCCATGTGTCCATGTGTCCATGTTTCCATGTGTCCATGTATCCATGTGTCCATGTGTCCATGTGTCCATGTATCCATGTATCCATGTGTCCATGTGTCCATGTATCCATGTATCCATGTGTCCATGTATCCATGTGTCCATGTGTCCATGTATCCATGTATCCATGTGTCCATGTATCCATGTGTCCATGTGTCCATGTATCCATGTATACATGTGTCCATGTATCCATGTTTCCATGTATCCATGTATCCATGTATACATGTGTCCATGTATCCATGTGTCCATGTGTCCATGTATCCATGTATCCATGTGTCCATGTATCCATGTGTCCATGTGTCCATGTGTCCATGTGTCCATGTATCCATGTATCCATGTATCCATGTGTCCATGTGTCCATGTATCCATGTGTCCATGTATCCATGTGTCCATGTATCCATGTGTCCATGTATCCATGTGTCCATGTGTCCATGTGTCCATGTATCCATGTTTCCATGTATACATGTGTCCATGTATCCATGTTTCCATGTATCCATGTGTCCATGTGTCCATGTGTCCATGTGTCCATGTATCCATGTGTCCATGTATCCATGTGTCCATGTGTCCATGTATCCATGTGTCCATGTGTCCATGTATCCATGTATCCATGTGTCCATGTATCCATGTGTCCATGTGTCCATGTGTCCATGTCCATGTGTCCATGTGTCCATGTGTCCATGTATCCATGTGTCCATGTATCCATGTGTCCATGTGTCCATGTGTCCATGTATCCATGTATCCATGTGTCCATGTATCCATGTATCCATGTGTCCATGTGTCCATGTGTCCATGTGTCCATGTATCCATGTGTCCATGTATCCATGTATCCATGTGTCCATGTGTCCATGTATCCATGTGTCCATGTATCCATGTGTCCATGTGTCCATGTGTCCATGTATCCATGTGTCCATGTGTCCATGTATCCATGTGTCCATGTGTCCATGTGTCCATGTATCCATGTATCCATGTGTCCATGTGTCCATGTATCCATGTGTCCATGTGTCCATGTATCCATGTGTCCATGTGTCCATGTGTCCATGTATCCATGTGTCCATGTGTCCATGTGTCCATGTGTCCATGTGTCCATGTATCCATGTGTCCATGTATCCATGTTTCCATGTATCCATGTGTCCATGTCCATGTGTCCATGTGTCCATGTGTCCATGTATCCATGTGTCCATGTGTCCATGTGTCCATGTGTCCATGTATCCATGTGTCCATGTATCCATGTATCCATGTATCCATGTTTCCATGTATCCATGTGTCCATGTGTCCATGTGTCCATGTATCCATGTGTCCATGTGTCCATGTGTCCATGTATCCATGTATCCATGTGTCCATGTATCCATGTGTCCATGTTTCCATGTGTCCATGTGTCCATGTGTCCATGTGTCCATGTGTCCATGTGTCCATGTGTCCATGTATCCATGTGTCCATGTGTCCATGTGTCCATGTGTCCATGTATCCATGTGTCCATGTGTCCATGTATCCATGTGTCCATGTATCCATGTGTCCATGTGTCCATGTGTCCATGTATCCATGTATCCATGTGTCCATGTATCCATGTATCCATGTGTCTATGTGTCCATGTGTCCATGTGTCCATCCATGTGTCCATGTGTCCATGTGTCCATGTGTCCATGTGTCCATGTGTCCATGTGTCCATGTGTCCATGTATCCATGTGTCCATGTGTCCATGTGTCCATGTATCCATGTGTCCATGTTTCCATGTGTCCATGTATCCATGTGTCCATGTGTCCATGTGTCCATGTATCCATGTGTCCATGTTTCCATGTGTCCATGTATCCATGTGTCCATGTATCCATGTGTCCATGTGTCCATGTATACATGTGTCCATGTTTCCATATATCCATGTTTCCATGTGTCCATGTATCCATGTGTCCATGTGTCCATGTGTCCATGTGTCCATGTGTCCATGTATCCATGTGTCCATGTGTCCATGTGTCCATGTATCCATGTTTCCATGTGTCCATGTATCCATGTATCCATGTGTCCATGTATCCATGTTTCCATGTATCCATGTATCCATGTGTCCATGTATCCATGTATCCATGTGTCCATGTGTCCATGTGTCCATGTGTCCATGTTTCCATGTATCCATGTGTCCATGTGTCCATGTATCCATGTGTCCATGTATCCATGTGTCCATGTATCCATGTGTCCATGTGTCCATGTGTCCATGTGTCCATGTATCCATGTGTCCATGTGTCCATGTGTCCATGTGTCCATGTGTCCATGTGTCCATGTGTCCATGTGTCCATGTATCCATGTGTCCATGTATCCATGTGTCCATGTGTCCATGTGTCCATGTATCCATGTGTCCATGTATCCATGTGTCCATGTGTCCATGTGTCCATGTATCCATGTGTCCATGTGTCCATGTATCCATGTGTCCATGTGTCCATGTGTCCATGTGTCCATGTATCCATGTGTCCATGTGTCCATGTGTCCATGTATCCATGTGTCCATGTATCCATGTGTCCATGTATCCATGTATCCATGTATCCATGTATCCATGTGTCCATGTATCCATGTATCCATGTATCCATGTATCCATGTGTCCATGTTTCCATGTATCCATGTGTCCATGTGTCCATGTATCCATGTATCCATGTATCCATGTGTCCATGTATCCATGTGTCCATGTATCCATGTTTCCATGTGTCCATGTGTCCATGTATCCATGTGTCCATGTATCCATGTATCCATGTATCCATGTGTCCATGTGTCCATGTATCCATGTATCCATGTGTCCATGTATCCATGTTTCCATGTATCCATGTATCCATGTGTCCATGTGTCCATGTATCCATGTGTCCATGTATCCATGTGTCCATGTATCCATGTGTCCATGTGTCCATGTGTCCATGTGTCCATGTATCCATGTATCCATGTGTCCATGTGTCCATGTGTCCATGTTTCCATGTATACATGTGTCCATGTATCCATGTGTCCATGTGTCCATGTGTCCATGTGTCCATGTGTCCATGTATCCATGTGTCCATGTGTCCATGTGTCCATGTGTCCATGTATCCATGTATCCATGTGTCCATGTGTCCATGTGTCCATGTATCCATGTTTCCATGTATCCATGTGTCCATGTGTCCATGTGTCCATGTGTCCATGTATCCATGTGTCCATGTGTCCATGTGTCCATGTGTCCATGTCCATGTATCCATGTGTCCATGTGTCCATGTATCCATGTTTCCATGTCCATGTGTCCATGTCCATATGTCCATGTGTCCATGTGTCCATGTGTCCATGTGTCCATGTGTCCATGTGTCCATGTGTCCATGTGTCCATGTGTCCATGTGTCCATGTGTCCATGTGTCCATGTGACCATGTGTCCATGTGTCCATGTCCATGTGTCCATGTATACATGTGTCCATGTGTCCATGTATCCATGTGTCCATGTGTCCATGTATCCATGTGTCCATGTGTCCATGTATCCATGTATCCATGTGTCCATGTATCCATGTGTCCATGTGTCCATGTGTCCATGTATCCATGTGTCCATGTGTCCATGTGTCCATGTGTCCATGTGTCCATGTGTCCATGTGTCCATGTATCCATGTTTCCATGTGTCCATGTATACATGTGTCCATGTATCCATGTGTCCATGTTTCCATGTATCCATGTGTCCATGTGTCCATGTGTCCATGTGTCCATGTATCCATGTGTCCATGTGTCCATGTGTCCATGTGTCCATGTGTCCATGTGTCCATGTATCCATGTGTCCATGTGTCCATGTGTCCATGTGTCCATGTGTCCATGTGTCCATGTATCCATGTATCCATGTATCCATGTGTCCATGTGTCCATGTGTCCATGTGTCCATGTGTTGTCCATGTATCCATGTATCCATGTATCCATGTTTCCATGTATCCATGTGTCCATGTGTCCATGTGTCCATGTGTCCATGTGTCCATGTATCCATGTATCCATGTGTCCATGTGTCCATGTGTCCATGTGTCCATGTGTCCATGTATCCATGTGTCCATGTGTCCATGTGTCCATGTATACATGTGTCCATGTGTCCATGTGTCCATGTGTCCATGTATCCATGTTTCCATGTATCCATGTGTCCATGTATACATGTGTCCATGTGTCCATGTGTCCATGTATACATGTGTCCATGTGTCCATGTGTCCATGTATCCATGTGTCCATGTGTCCATGTGTCCATGTATCCATGTGTCCATGTGTCCATGTGTCCATGTATCCATGTGTCCATGTGTCCATGTGTCCATGTGTCCATGTATCCATGTTTCCATGTGTCCATGTATACATGTGTCCATGTGTCCATGTATACATGTGTCCATGTGTCCATGTGTCCATGTGTCCATGTTTCCATGTGTCCATGTGTCCATGTGTCCATGTATCCATGTATCCATGTATCCATGTGTCCATGTTTCCATGTATCCATGTGTCCATGTGTCCATGTGTCCATGTATCCATGTGTCCATGTATCCATGTGTCCATGTGTCCATGTGTTCATGTGTCCATGTGTCCATGTGTCCATGTGTCCATGTATCCATGTGTCCATGTGTCCATGTGTCCATGTGTCCATGTGTCCATGTGTCCATGTGTCCATGTGTCCATGTATCCATGTGTCCATGTGTCCATGTGTCCATGTATACATGTGTCCATGTGTCCATGTGTCCATGTATACATGTGTCCATGTGTCCATGTGTCCATGTGTCCATGTTTCCATGTGTCCATGTATCCATGTGTCCATGTCCATGTATGCATGTGTCCATGTGTCCATGTGTATATGTATCCATGTCCATGTGTCCATGTGTCCATGTGTCCATGTATCCATGTGTCCATGTCCATGTCCATGTGTCCATGTCCATGTGTCCATGTCCATGTGTCCATGTATCCATGTGTCCATGTGTCCATGTGTCCATGTGTCCATGTCATGTCCATGTGTCCATGTTTCCATGTGTCCATGTGTCCATGTTTCCATGTGTCCATGTGTCCATGTATCCATGTGTCCATGTTTCCATGTGTCCATGTATCCATGTGTCCATGTGTCCATGTGTCCATGTATCCATGTGTCCATGTGTCCATGTGTCCATGTGTCCATGTGTCCATGTGTCCATGTATCCATGTGTCCATGTATCCATGTCCATGTGTCCATGTCCATGTGTCCATGTGTCCATGTGTCCATGTATCCATGTGTCCATGTGTCCATGTGTCCATGTGTCCATGTATCCATGTGTCCATGTGTCCATGTGTCCATGTGTCCATGTGTCCATGTGTCCATGTGTCCATGTGTCCATGTGTCCATGTGTCCATGTGTCCATGTATCCATGTATACATGTGTCCATGTATCCATGTGTCCATGTGTCCATGTTTCCATGTGTCCATGTATCCATGTATCCATGTATCCATGTATCCATGTGTCCATGTTTCCATGTATCCATGTGTCCATGTGTCCATGTGTCCATGTGTCCATGTATCCATGTATCCATGTGTCCATGTATCCATGTGTCCATGTGTCCATGTATCCATGTGTCCATGTCCATGTCCATGTTTCCATGTATCCATGTGTCCATGTGTCCATGTCCATGTGTCCATGTATCCATGTGTCCATGTGTCCATGTGTCCATGTGTCCATGTTTCCATGTATACATGTGTCCATGTATCCATGTGTCCATGTGTCCATGTGTCCATGTGTCCATGTGTCCATGTGTCCATGTGTCCATGTTTCCATGTGTCCATGTGTCCATGTATCCATGTGTCCATGTGTCCATGTATCCATGTGTCCATGTGTCCATGTATCCATGTGTCCATGTGTCCATGTGTCCATGTGTCCATGTGTCCATGTGTCCATGTGTCCATGTGTCCATGTGTCCATGTTTCCATGTGTCCATGTGTCCATGTGTCCATGTGTCCATGTATACATGTGTCCATGTGTCCATGTGTCCATGTGTCCATGTATCCATGTTTCCATGTGTCCATGTGTCCATGTATCCATGTATCCATGTATCCATGTGTCCATGTGTCCATGTGTCGATGTATACATGTGTCCATGTGTCCATGTGTCCATGTGTCCATGTATCCATGTTTCCATGTGTCCATGTTTCCATGTATCCATGTGTCCATGTTTCCATGTATCCATGTTTCCATGTGTCCATGTTTCCATGTATACATGTGTCCATGTCCATGTGTCCATGTGTCCATGTGTCCATGTTTCCATGTGTCCATGTATCCATGTGTCCATGTGTCCATGTGTCCATGTGTCCATGTGTCCATGTATCCATGTATCCATGTGTCCATGTGTCCATGTGTCCATGTGTCCATGTATCCATGTGTCCATGTGTCCATGTATCCATGTGTCCATGTGTCCATGTGTCCATGTGTCCATGTGTCCATGTGTCCATGTGTCCATGTGTCCATGTGTCCATGTGTCCATGTATCCATGTGTCCATGTGTCCATGTGTCCATGTGTCCATGTGTCCATGTGTCCATGTATCCATGTGTCCATGTGTCCATGTATACATGTGTCCATGTGTCCATGTGTCCATGTGTCCATGTATCCATGTGTCCATGTGTCCATGTGTCCATGTGTCCATGTATCCATGTGTCCATGTGTCCATGTGTCCATGTGTCCATGTGTCCATGTGTCCATGTGTCCATGTGTCCATGTGTCCATGTGTCCATGTGTCCATGTGTCCATGTATCCATGTGTCCATGTGTCCATGTGTCCATGTATCCATGTGTCCATGTATCCATGTGTCCATGTGTCCATGTGTCCATGTGTCCATGTGTCCATGTGTCCATGTGTCCATGTATCCATGTGTCCATGTGTCCATGTGTCCATGTGTCCATGTGTCCATGTGTCCATGTGTCCATGTGTCCATGTGTCCATGTGTCCATGTGTCCATGTGTCCATGTATCCATGTGTCCATGTGTCCATGTGTCCATGTGTCCATGTGTCCATGTGTCCATGTATCCATGTGTCCATGTGTCCATGTGTCCATGTGTCCATGTGTCCATGTGTCCATGTATCCATGTGTCCATGTGTCCATGTGTCCATGTGTCCATGTGTCCATGTGTCCATGTGTCCATGTGTCCATGTGTCCATGTATCCATGTATCCATGTATCCATGTGTCCATGTTTCCACGTATCCATGTGTCATGTGTCCATGTGTCCATGTGTCCATGTGTCCATGTGTCCATGTGTCCATGTGTCCATGTGTCCATGTGTCCATGTGTCCATGTATCCATGTGTCCATGTGTCCATGTGTCCATGTGTCCATGTGTCCATGTGTCCATGTGTCCATGTGTCCATGTGTCCATGTGTCCATGTGTCCATGTTTCCATGTGTCCATGTATCAATGTGTCCATGTGTCCATGTGTCCATGTGTCCATGTGTCCATGTGTCCATGTGTCCATGTGTCCATGTGTCCATGTGTCCATGTGTCCATGTATCCATGTGTCCATGTATCCATGTGTCCATGTGTCCATGTGTCCATGTGTCCATGTGTCCATGTGTCCATGTGTCCATGTGTCCATGTGTCCATGTGTCCATGTGTCCATGTGTCCATGTGTCCATGTCCATGTGTCCATGTGTGTCCATGTGTCCATGTATCCATGTGTCCATGTGTCCATGTGTCCATGTGTCCATGTGTCCATGTGTCCATGTGTCCATGTGTCCATGTTTCCATGTATACATGTGTCCATGTGTCCATGTGTCCATGTGTCCATGTATCCATGTGTCCATGTGTCCATGTGTCCATGTGTCCATGTATCCATGTGTCCATGTGTCCATGTGTCCATGTGTCCATGTGTCCATGTGTCCATGTGTCCATGTGTCCATGTGTCCATGTGTCCATGTGTCCATGTGTCCATGTATCCATGTGTCCATGTGTCCATGTGTCCATGTGTCCATGTGTCCATGTATCCATGTATCCATGTGTCCATGTATCCATGTGTTCATGTGTCCATGTGTCCATGTGTCCATGTGTCCATATCCATGTATCCATGTGTCCATGTGTCCATGTTTCCATGTTTCCATGTATTCATGTGTCCATGTGTCCATGTGTCCATGTGTCCATGTATCCATGTGTCCATGTGTCCATGTGTCCATGTGTCCATGTTTCCATGTGTCCATGTGTCCATGTGTCCATGTGTCCATGTGTCCATGTGTCCATGTGTCCATGTGTCCATGTGTCCATGTGTCCATGTATCCATGTGTCCATGTGTCCATGTATCCATGTGTCCATGTGTCCATGTGTCCATGTGTCCATGTGTCCATGTGTCCATGTGTCCATGTGTCCATGTGTCCATGTGTCCATGTGTCCATGTGTCCATGTGTCCATGTATCCATGTGTCCATGTGTCCATGTGTCCATGTGTCCATGTGTCCATGTGTCCATGTGTCCATGTGTCCATGTGTCCATGTGTCCATGTGTCCATGTGTCCATGTGTCCATGTGTCCATGTCCATGTGTCCATGTGTCCATGTGTTCATGTGTCCATGTGTCCATGTGTCCATGTGTCCATGTGTCCATGTGTCCATGTATCCATGTGTCCATGTGTCCATGTGTCCATGTGTCCATGTGTCCATGTGTCCATGTGTCCATGTGTCCATGTGTCCATGTATCCATGTGTCCATGTGTCCATGTGTCCATGTGTCCATGTGTCCATGTGTCCATGTGTCCATGTGTCCATGTGTCCATGTGTCCATGTGTCCATGTGTCCATGTGTCCATGTGTCCATGTATCCATGTGTCCATGTGTCCATGTGTCCATGTGTCCATGTGTCCATGTATCCATGTGTCCATGTGTCCATGTGTCCATGTGTCCATGTATCCATGTGTCCATGTGTCCATGTGTCCATGTGTCCATGTGTCCATGTGTCCATGTGTCCATGTGTCCATGTATCCATGTGTCCATGTGTCCATGTGTCCATGTGTCCATGTGTCCATGTATCCATGTGTCCATGTGTCCATGTGTCCATGTGTCCATGTGTCCATGTGTCCATGTGTCCATGTGTCCATGTCCATGTTTCCATGTATCCATGTGTCCATGTGTCCATGTGTCCATGTGTCCATGTGTCCATGTGTCCATGTGTCCATGTGTCCATGTGTCCATGTATCCATGTGTCCATGTGTCCATGTGTCCATGTGTCCATGTGTCCATGTGTCCATGTGTCCATGTGTCCATGTGTCCATGTGTCCATGTGTCCATGTGTCCATGTGTCCATGTATCCATGTGTCCATGTGTCCATGTGTCCATGTGTCCATGTCCATGTGTCCATGTGTCCATGTGTCCATGTTTCCATGTGTCCATGTGTCCATGTGTCCATGTGTCCATGTTTCCATGTGTCCATGTGTCCATGTGTCCATGTGTCCATGTGTCCATGTATCCATGTGTCCATGTGTCCATGTGTCCATGTGTCCATGTGTCCATGTGTCCATGTGTCCATGTATCCATGTGTCCATGTGTCCATGTGTCCATGTATCCATGTGTCCATGTGTCCATGTATCCATGTATCCATGTGTCCATGTTTCCACGTATCCATGTGTCATGTGTCCATGTGTCCATGTGTCCATGTGTCCATGTGTCCATGTGTCCATGTGTCCATGTATCCATGTGTCCATGTGTCCATGTGTCCATGTGTCCATGTGTCCATGTGTCCATGTGTCCATGTATCCATGTGTCCATGTGTCCATGTGTCCATGTGTCCATGTGTCCATGTGTTCATGTGTCCATGTGTCCATGTGTCCATGTGTCCATGTGTCCATGTGTCCATGTGTCCATGTGTCCATGTGTCCATGTGTCCATGTGTCCATGTATCCATGTGTCCATGTGTCCATGTGTCCATGTGTCCATGTATCCATGTATCCATGTGTCCATGTGTCCATGTATCCATGTGTCCATGTGTCCATGTGTCCATGTGTCCATGTGTCCATGTGTCCATGTGTCCATGTGTCCATGTGTCCATGTGTCCATGTGTCCATGTGTCCATGTATCCATGTGTCCATGTGTCCATGTGTCCATGTGTCCATGTGTCCATGTATCCATGTGTCCATGTGTCCATGTGTCCATGTGTCCATGTCCATGTGTCCATGTGTCCATGTGTCCATGTGTCCATGTGTCCATGTGTCCATGTGTCCATGTGTCCATGTGTCCATGTGTCCATGTGTCCATGTGTCCATGTGTCCATGTGTCCATGTGTCTTCATGTGTCTCCATGTGTCCATGTGTCCATGTGTCCATGTCCATGTATCCATGTGTCCATGTGTCCATGTGTCCATGTGTCCATGTGTCCATGTGTCCATGTGTCCATGTGTCCATGTGTCCATGTCCATGTGTCCATGTGTCCATGTGTCCATGTGTCCATGTGTCCATGTGTCCATGTCCATGTCCATGTGTCCATGTGTCCATGTGTCCATGTGTCCATGTGTCCATGTGTCCATGTGTCCATGTGTCCATGTGTCCATGTGTCCATGTGTCCATGTGTCCATGTGTCCATGTGTCCATGTGTCCATGTGTCCATGTGTCCATGTGTCCATGTGTCCATGTGTTCCATGTGTCCATGTGTCCATGTGTCCATGTGTCCATGTGTCCATGTGTCCATGTATCCATGTGTCCATGTGTCCATGTGTCCATGTGTCCATGTATCCATGTGTCCATGTGTCCATGTGTCCATGTCCATGTGTCCATGTGTCCATGTGTCCATGTGTCCATGTGTCCATGTGTCCATGTGTCCATGTATCCATGTGTCCATGTGTCCATGTGTCCATGTGTCCATGTGTCCATGTGTCCATGTATCCATGTGTCCATGTGTCATGTGTCCATGTGTCCATGTGTCCATGTGTCCATGTGTCCATGTGTCCATGTGTCCATGTATCCATGTATCCATGTATACATGTGTCCATGTAGGCATGTGGCCATGTGTCCATGTGTCCATGTGTCCATGTGTCCATGTGTCCATGTGTCCATGTGTCCATGTGTCCATGTGTCCATGTGTCCATGTGTCCATGTGTCCATGTATCCATGTTTCCATGTATCCAGGTGTCCATGTGTCCATGTGTCCATATGTCCATGTATCCATGTGTCCATGTGTCCATGTGTCCATGTGTCCATGTGTCCATGTGTCCATGTGTCCATGTGTCCATGTGTCCATGTGTCCATGTGTCCATGTATCCATGTGTCCATGTGTCCATGTGTCCATGTGTCCATGTGTCCATGTGTCCATGTGTCCATGTGTCCATGTGTCCATGTGTCCATGTGTCCATGTATCCATGTGTCCATGTGTCCATGTGTCCATGTGTCCATGTGTCCATGTGTCCATGTGTCCATGTATCCATGTGTCCATGTATCCATGTTTCCATGTATCCATGTTTCCATGTATCCATGTATACATGTGTCCATGTATCCATGTATCCATGTGTCCATGTGTCCATGTGTCCATGTGTCCATGTATCCATGTGTCCATGTGTCCATGTGTCCATGTGTCCATGTGTCCATGTGTCCATGTGTCCATGTGTCCATGTGTCCATGTCCATGTGTCCATGTGTCCATGTGTCCATGTGTCCATGTGTCCATGTGTCCATGTGTCCATGTGTCCATGTGTCCATGTGTCCATGTGTCCATGTGTCCATGTATCCATGTGTCCATGTGTCCATGTATCCATGTATCCATGTATCCATGTGTCCATGTTTCCACGTATCCATGTGTCCATGTGTCCATGTGTCCATGTGTCCATGTTTCCATGTGTCCATGTGTCCATGTGTCCATGTGTCCATGTATCCATGTGTCCATGTGTCCATGTGTCCATGTGTCCATGTTTCCATGTATCCATGTGTCCATGTGTCCATGTATCCATGTGTCCATGTATCCATGTGTCCATGTGTCCATGTGTCCATGTGTCCATGTGTCCATGTGTCCATGTGTCCATGTTTCCATGTATCCATGTGTCCATGTTGCCATGTGTCCATGTATCCATGTGTCCATGTGTCCATGTGTCCATGTCTCGATGTGTCCATGTGTCCATGTGTCCATGTATCCATGTATCCATGTCCATGTGTCCATGTGTCCATGTGTCCATGTGTCCATGTGTCCATGTGTCCATGTGTCCATGTGTCCATGTGTCCATGTGTCCATGTGTCCATGTGTCCATGTGTCCATGTGTCCATGTGTCCATGTGTCCATGTGTCCATGTGTCCATGTATCCATGTGTCCATGTGTCCATGTGTCCATGTGTCCATGGTTCCATGTGTCCATGTATCCATGTGTCCATGTGTCCATGTCCATGTGTCCATGTGTCCATCTGTACATGTGTCCATGTGTCCATGTGTCCATGAGTCCAGGTGTCCATGAGTCCAGGTGTCCATGTGTCCAGGTGTCCATGTGTCCAGGTGTTCATGTGTCCATGTGTCCATGTGTCCATGTGTCCATGTGTCCATGTGTCCATGTGTCCATGTGTCCATGTGTCCATGTGTCCATGTGTCCATGTGTCCATGTGTCCATGTGTTCATGTGTCCATGTGTCCATGTGTCCATGTGTCCATGTGTCCATGTGTCCATGTGTCCATGTGTCCATGTGTCCATGTGTTCATGTGTCCATGTGTCCATGTGTCCATGTGTCCATGTGTCCATGTGTCCATGTGTCCATGTGTCCATGTGTCCATGTGTCCATGTGTCCATGTGTCCATGTGTCCATGTGTCCATGTATCCATGTCCATGTGTCCATGTGTCCATGTGTCCATGTGTCCATGTGTCCATGTGTCCATGTGTCCATGTGTCCATGTGTCCATGTGTCCATGTGTCCATGTGTCCATGTGTCCATGTGTCCATGTGTCCATGTGTCCATGTGTCCATGTGTCCATGTGTCCATGTGTCCATGTGTCCATGTGTCCATGTGTCCATGTGTCCATGTGTCCATGTCCATGTGTCCATGTGTCCATGTGTCCATGTGTCCATGTGTCCATGTGTCCATGTGTCCATGTGTCCATGTGTCCATGTATCCATGTGTCCATGTGTCATGTGTCCATGTATCCATGTCCATCCATGTGTCCATGTATCATGTCCATGTGTCCATGTATCATGTGTCCATGTGTCCATGTCCATGTGTCCATGTGTCCATGTATCCACCTGTGTCCTCTCATTATGATGCCATGGCTCTAGACCAGGGCTGCTCACCTCGATCACCGTAGTATTGGTAGATGACATTAAAAAATGGGCCCGCCCGTCATTTTCTATAGCACGTCTTTGTTCATTTATTAAACTAAACAGCCGTCTGATGTTGATCGATCTACACAACAGCATGTCATTTCTCTCGGCTCTCCGTCTCAAGGCTGCAGAATGCATCGGACTGAGAAAAAGAAGAAGAAAGTCACTTGCACTCGTTTGTTCACTAAACAGGGCATTGTCGCACCCAAAGCAGATTTCAAGTATATGCTCGACCAAATCGACATCTTCTCCTCCTTCCGCCATTGTGGGTTGAAAAAACAGCTTTGTAGTCCGCGAATTAATTCCTTTATCAAATTCAGTTTCCTAGTTCTGAGGTTCTGCATCTACCTGCCCATAGACCCCGCCTCTCAATATTGGTAATCCAATCAAAAGACGTGCAGCACTCCGCCTGCTAGCTGCTCCTGTGCCGGTTCCGGGGCCTTCTAGAAGGCCTGGAGCCAACTCTAAAGCTGATTGGTTGACACAACATTGTCATTCCATTCACTTGAAGCTACCAGCGCCGCAATGTTGATTCTGAAGGCCTAAGGGCAGATGTTAGCCCCCTGGCAACACACGATGGCTGAATATGATTGGATAAAAGATCTAACATAAAGACCAGCCCTCCAAATCTCAACCTGGCGCTGGCAGCAGCGCAACCAAGAGGAACGCTATGAAATTAAGAGAATAACTCTTACTCTGGGGAATCATTGAATACATATTTGTGGGAAAATATATTTAGAAAAAAATATATATTCTGATGATGTTTAGGCCAGCAGAGAAGGCCTTGCTGGCCCTGACGGCCCGCCACTGCTTGGAAGTCCTTCCAGCTGAACTCTGTTGTTGTTGACGTCCATGTTCGACTGAATAAAGTTTCATTTGAATCGGTCTGTTTCAGCCCTGTGCAGCTCGACGACTTCGACTCCTACTTCAAGGAAATGAGCAAAGACTCGGCCTACAAGTTCTCCCTGCAGTTTGAGGTCAGCTCCAGTCAGGCTTACAGCTGGCTCCAGTCAGGCTTGCAGCTGGTTTAACTCGGGTTTAAAGCTGGTTTAAGTCGGGTTTAAAACTTTAACTCTGGTTTAAAGCTGGTTTAACTCTGGTTTAACTCTGGTTTAAAGCTGGTTTAACTTGTGTTTAAAGCTGGTTTAACTTGTGTTTAAAGCTGGTTTATAGCTGGTTTAACTCGTGTTTAAAGCTGGTTTAACTCTGGTTTAACTCGTGTTTAAAGCTGTTTTAACTCTGGTTTAAAGCTGGTTTAACTCGTGTTTAACTCTGGTTTAACTCTTGTTTAAAGCTGGTTTAACTCGTGTTTAACTCTGGTTTAACTCGTGTTTAAAGCTGGTTTAAGTTGGGTTTAAAGCTTTAACTCAGGTTTAAAGTTGGTTTAAAGCTGGTTAACTCGGGTTTAACTCGGGTTTAAACTGGTTTAACTCTGGTTTAAAGCTGGTTTAACTCGGGTTTAACTCTGGTTTAAAGCTGGTTTAAAGCTGGGTCAATTCAATTCAGTTTATTTGTATAGCCCAATTTCACAAATTACAAATTTGTCTCGGAGTGCTTTACAATCTGTACACATAGACATCCCTGACCTTTGACCTCACATCGGATCAGGAAAAACTCCCAAATAACCCTTCAGGGTGAAAAAAGGGAAGAAACCTGGAGGAGAGCAACAGAGGAGGATCCCTCTCCAGGATGGACAGAACAATAGATGTCATGTGACCAGAAGGACAGATTTAGAGTTAAAATACATTCAATGAATGTGACAGAGTGGATGAATAGTTCATAGTAGGCATATTCCACGATGGAGACCTCCACGATCCATCAGGCAGATGGCGGTGGGGAGGAGGAGTGGGCGGAGTCTCAACAGTGGGCGGAGTCTCAACAGGACAGTGGCGTAGTCAGGAGCAGGAATTCCACGACCCAGACTTCGATGATCCATCAGGCAGATAGGATCTATGCCGTCTCATAGGGTCCGGTGACCCCATGAGACGTGAAGTCACAAGGACTCCGGGGAGAAAGCAGAGTTAGTAACGTGTGATTGAGAGATGAACATTCATCCTTAAGGAGAGAAAAAAGAGGAGATAGGTACTCAGTGCATCCTAAACGTCCCCCGGCAGCTATAAGCCTATAGCAGCATATCAAGGGGCTGGACCAGGTGAACCTGATTCAGCCCGAACTATAAGCTCTGTCAAAGAGGAATCAGAATCAGAATCAGAAACAGTTTTATTGCCAGGAATGTTTACACAAACAAGGAATTTTTTTTGGCGGAAGGTGCAACATTTGGACATGACAAACAAACAACAATCAACACGACAGAAAGACAACAAATAATGTGAAAGTGTTTGGGTGTGTGCTTCAAGTGGTGTGTTTTAGTTAAAAGTGTATGTTACGCGTGGCGTGTGTTTAAGTTAAAGTGCATGTAAATAAAGTGGCATGTGTGTGGAGGAGGAGGCCTCAAGTTAAAGTACATGTTAAAGTGACGTGTGTGGAGGAGGGAAGAAGAAGGAGGAGGGAGGAGGAGTGGGAGGAAGAGGGAGGAGGAGGAAGAGGAAGGAGCGGGAAGAAGGAGGAGAGAGGAAGGTGGAAGAAGAGGTGGTAGTCCTGGGGGTGACAGTCAGTCAGTCCCGGGTTCCATTGATGAGCCCGACTGCCGACGGGAAAAAACTTTTGGTGTGGCGGGTGGTCTTTGTCCTGATGGACGCAGCCTCCTCCCGAGGAGGGACTCGAACAGGGAGTGTCCAGGGTGGGAGGGTCAGCGACAATCTTTCTGGCCCGCTTCAGTGACCTGGAAGTGAACAGGACCTGGAGGAAGGCAGATTGCAGCCGATAACCTCGGCCGAAGCGGATGATGCTCTGCAGCTGCACTTGTCTTTGGCTGTGGCTGCAGGGTGCCAGACGGTGATGGAGGAGCAGATGATGGACTCAACGATGGCCGTGTAGAATTGTACCATCATTCTCCCTGGCAGGTTGAGTTTCCTCAGCTGCCTCAGGAAGAACATCCTCTGCTGGGCCTTCTTGGTGATGGAGCGGATGTTCAGCTCCCACTTGAGGTCCTGGGAGATGATGGAGCCCAGGAAGCGGTAGGACTCCACAGCGTCGACGGGGGAGTCACACAGGATGAGAGGGGCGGGTGGGGCTGCATTCCTCCTAAAATCCACAACCATCTCCACTGTCTTTAGAGCGTTGAGCTCCAGGTTGTTCTGGCTGCACCAGGTCACCAGGTGGTCAGTCTCCCACCTGTAGGCGGTCTCGTCCCCACCAGAGATGAGCCCAATGAGGGTGGTGTCATCCGCGAACTTCAGGAGCTTGACGGACTGGTGACTGGAGGTGCAGCTGTTGGTGTACAGGGAGAACAGCAGAGGGAAAGAACACAGCCTTGGGGAACCTGGTGGTCCGGGAGCCTGAGACGTGTTTCCCCAGCCTCACGTGCTGCTTCCTGTCGGTCAGGAAGTCTGTGATCCACCTGCAGGTGGAGTCGGGCACGTGCAGCTGGGAGAGCTTGTCCTGCAGCAGGGACGGGATGATTGTATTGAAAGCAGAGCTGAAGTCCACAAACAGGATCCTGGCGTAGGTTCCTGGGAGTCCAGATGCTGGAGGATGTAGTGAAGGGCCATGTTGACTGGGTCGTCTACAGACCTGTTGGCTCTGTAGGCGAACTGCAGGGGTCCAGGAGTGGGTCGGTGATGGTCTTGAGGTGTGACAGGACCAGCGTTCAAAGGACTTCATGACCACAGAGGTCAGGCGACGGGCCTGTAGTCATTGAGTCCTGTGATCTTGGGTTTTGGGGACGGGATGATGGTGGAGGCCTTGAAGCAGGCTGGAACGTGGCATGTCTCCAGGGAGGTGTTGAAGATGTCGGTGAACACCGGAGACAGCTGGTCAGCACAGTGCTTCAGGGTGGAGGGGGAGACGGAGTCCGGGCCCGCTGCTTTGCGGGGGTTCTGCTTTTTGAACAGCCTGTTGACAGCTCTCTCCAGGATGACGAGGGTCGTCGCTGAGTTGATGGAGGGTGCTCCAGAGGTGTGAGCCCCTGATGGGCTGGGGGAGGGTGGGCTGATGGTCTGTGGCTTGTTGATGGGGCTGTGGGGGATTGTCTTTCAAAGCGGCAGTAGAACTCATTGATTCAAGAGATTCAAGATTCAAGATGTTTTATTTGTCACACACACACAGGGTGTGCAGTGAAATGAAAGTGGCAATGCTCAGCAGGAATGTGCAAGGGCTACAAGTACACACTATTTACAATAAAAAACAACACAATATTTACAGTAAGTGTGTGTGTGTGTGTGTGTGTGTGTGCCTAAGAGGGGCAGTTGTGTGGGTCTATGTGGGGGCCCTGGTGAGGTCGGAGTTCACAGTCCTGATGGCCTGAGGAAAGAAACTCCGTCTCAGTCTCTCTGTTCTTGCAGCGTGACTACGGAGGCGCCTGCCTGACCGCAGCAGCTGAAACAGTCTGTTGTTGGGGTGGTGAGGATCCTTCATGATCCTGCGGCTCTGGTTCTGCACCTCCTGGTGTACAAGTCCTGCAGGGTGGGAGTGGTTCCAATAGTGCGTTCAGCCGAACGCACTACTCTCTGCAGAGCCTTCCTGTCCCGAGCGGAGCAGTTGCCAAACCAGGCTGTGATGCTTCCTGTCAGGACGCCTCTACAGCTCCAGAGTAGAAGGACTGAAGGATCCTCTGGGAAACTTTAAATTTCCTCAGCTGCCTGAGGTGGTAGAGGCGCTGCCTTGCCTTTCTCACCAGAGTGTCTGTGTTCGTTGACCATGTCAGATCCTCGTGATGTGGACTCCCAGGTATTTATACCGCCACCCTCTCCACAGTAGTCCCGTTAATCCCCAGTGGTGAGTACGTCCTCTGTTGTTGTACCCTCCTAAAGTCCACAATCAGCTCCTTAGTTTTGGTGACATTCATGATGAGGCTGTTGTCTGGCACCAGAGTGACAGATCAGCAACTTCCTCCAGGTAGGCCTTCGTCGTTGTCGGAGATCAGGCCCACCACCACTGTGTCATCCGCAAACTTGATGATGGTGTTGGAGCTGAACCTGGCCACACAGTCATGTGTGTACAGGAAGTACAGTAAGGGGCTGAGGACGCAACCCTGGGGGGATCCTGTGTTCAGGGTGAGGGGTTTGAGGTGTGTCTGCCCACCCTGACCACCTGTGGCCTGGCGGTCAGGAAGTCCAGGATCCAAGCACACAGGGGGGTGTTCAGTCCCAGCTCAATCAGCTTGCCGCTAGTCTGGAGTGGACTATGGTGTTGAAAGCTGAACTATAATCAATGAACAGCAGTCTCACATAGCCCCCTCTGGCTGTCCAGATGAGAGAGTGTGTGTGCAGTACCTGGGAGACAGCATCATCCGTGGATCTGTTTGGGCGATAAGCAAACTGCAGCGGGTCCATGGAGGAAGGAGGAAGGCGCAGATGTAGTCCTTATCAGCCTCTCAGCATTTCATGACCACCGAGGTGAGGCCACCGGTCGGTAGTCATTCATACATGCTGGAGAAGCATTCTTGGGCACAGGGACAATAGTGGATCTCTTGAAGCAGGCGGGGACCACGGACTCAGCCAGGGAGAGGTTGAATATTGTGGTGAACACTGAGCCAGCTGGTTAGCACAGGTCTTCAGTACTCGCCAGATATGCCATCTGGACCTGCAGCTTTCCTGGTGTTCACCCTCAACAGAGCCCTCCTCACACTGTGCTCGGTCACAGAGAGTGTGTGTTCATCCCCAGCGGTAGAACTCACCTCGGCTTTACGCTTAACGGTGTTGTTAGCCGGCGAGCTAGCTGTTGTTGCTAGCCTCAAACCGTGCATAAAATGAGTTCAGGTCGTCCGCTAGGGATGCCGGCACTCACCATTGCGCTGGGTCTGCTCTGGTAGTCTGTGATAGTCCGTAGCCCCTGCCATAGGCGCCTGGTGTCGCGCTGCTCCATCTGTGATTCCACTCTGTCTCGGTGCCTCCTCTTGGCCTCCTTCACCGCCCTCCTCAGTCCATAGACCGCTGCCTTGTACTCGTCCATGTTGCCGGATACAAGACCGGAGTTATAGGCAGCAGTGCGGCGCTCACAGCTTCACGGATGGATCTATCAACCCACGGCTTTTGGTTAGGAAAGACCCTAACTTTACCGTGGGGACGATGGTGTCCGCTAGCGTTGCTATGAGGCTCATTGCTACTTCAAGAACTCGCTGACGTCACTGGAACTGGATTGATCATGTCCCAGTCGACGACACGCAGAGCGCCCTGTAGCTCAGCCTCTGATTGGTCAGACCACGCTTCGCTCGCCACTACCGCTTCCGCGATCTTTGCCGGTATTCGGAAGCAGGAAAATGGCGGCATGGTCTGATTTGCCGAACGGAGGGAGAGAGACAGCCTCGTAGCCTCTCTTGAATGGCGTAGCAGTGGTCCAACGTTCTTTCCCCTCTGGTAGCACACGTAATGTGCTGGTGAAAGTTCGGCATGACTTTTTTTAGGTTTGCCCTATTAAAGCTCGTCTGCCAGAAGCACATTGTTCATGGAGTGGGGTGATTTGGGCTTGTAGTTGGTGATCTGCCTGAGCCCTCTCCAGACAGAAGCAGAGTCGTTTGCTGAGAGCTGCTGTTGCAGTTTCTCAGAGTACAGTCGTTTAGCATCTCTCACCGCCTTGCTAAACCTGTATTTTGACTCTGTGTACAGGTCCTTGTCCCCACTCCTGAATGCCTGGTCCTTCTGCAGTCTTAGCTTCCTGAGCTCCGCTGTGAACCAGGGTTTGTCGTTGTTATAACTCACCCTGGAGCTGGATGGAATACAGCTGTCCTCACAGAAGCTGATGTAGGAAGTTACAGCCTCTGTGTACTCATCCAGGCTGTTGGTAGCAGTCCTGAAGACATCCCAGTCAGTACAGTCCAAGCACACCAGATCCTCCAGAGCCTCACTGGTCCACTTCTTGAACTTCCTCACCCAGGTTTGCAGAGCTTAGTCTCTGCCTGTATGAGGGAATCAGATGAACCATGACGTGGTCAGAGTTTCCAGTGCAGCTCGGGAGGCGTGATAGGCCCTGCTGATTGTTGTGTAGCAGTGGTCCAGAATGCTCTCTCTCTAGTAGGGCATTTAATTAACTGTCTATATTTAGGGAGTTCGTGGCTGAGGTTTCCTTTGTTAAATCCCGAGTACAATAACTAAAGAGTCCGGAAGGTCCGCCCACACACCGTATCTGTTCGGGCGAGGGTCCGCTGTGCCTCTTGCACGTTCCTGCGGCATGTAAACTCCGTAACTAAAGGTCTTCAGTCTACTCTTAAACGAGGTGACTGTGTCTGCCTCCAGGACTGAAGGTGAAGCTGGTTCCAAAAAGAGGAGCTGGATAACCAAAGGCTCTGGCTCCATTCTACTTTTTAAGACACTAGGAACTACAAGTAGTCCCACATTTAGTGAGGCAGCTCTCTAGTGGGCAATATGGTACTACAAGCTCCTTAAGATATGATGGTGCATCACCAATCAAGGCTTTATGCGTTAGAAGAATTTTAAAAGTGATTCTTGATTTTACTGGGAGCCAGTGCAGAGCAGCTAGTGCAGGAGTGATGTGATCTCTTTCTTAGTTTAGTGAGAACACGAGCTGCAGCATTCTGGATCAACTGAGGACCTAAGAGACTTATAGAGCAGCCTGATCATAGGAGTTGACCTAAGAGACTTATTAGAGCAGCCTGATAATAAGGAGTTGACTTAAGAGACTTATAGAGCAGCCTGATAATAAGGAGTTGACCTAAGAGACTTATAGAGCAGCCTGATAATAAGGAGTTGACCTAAGAGACTTATAGAGCAGCCTGATCATAAGGAGTTGACCTAAGAGACTTGTAGAGCAGCCTGATAATAAGGAGTTGACCTAAGAGACTTAGAGCAGCCTGATAATAAGGAGTTGACCTAAGAGACTTATAGAGCAGCCTGATAATAAGGAGTTGACCTAAGAGACTTATAGAGCAGCCTGATAATAAGGAGTTGACCTAAGAGACTTATAGAGCAGCCTGATAATAAGGAGTTGACCTAAGAGACTTATAGAGCAGCCTGATCATAAGGAGTTGACTATAGAGACTTATAGAGCAGCCTGATCATAAGGAGTTGACTATAAACTTATAGAGCAGCCTGATAATAAGGAGTTGACCTGAGAGACTTATAGAGCAGCCTGATAATAAGGAGTTGACCTAAGAGACTTATAGAGCAGCCTGATAATAAGGAGTTGACCTAAGAGACTTAGAGCAGCCTGATAATAAGGAGTTGACCTAAGAGACTTATAGAGCAGCCTGATAATAAGGAGTTGACCTAAGAGACTTAGAGCAGCCTGATAATAAGGAGTTGACCTAAGAGACTTATAGAGCAGCCTGATAATAAGGAGTTGACCTAAGAGACTTATAGAGCAGCCTGATCATAAGGAGTTGACCTTAGAGACTTATAGAGCAGCCTGATAATAAGGAGTTGACCTAAGAGACTTATAGAGCAGCCTGATAATAAGGAGTTGACCTAAGAGACTTATAGAGCAGCCTGATAATAAGGAGTTGACCTAAGAGACTTATAGAGCAGCCTGATCATAAGGAGTTGACCTTAGAGACTTATAGAGCAGCCTGATAATAAGGAGTTGACCTAAGAGACTTATAGAGCAGCCTGATAATAAGGAGTTGACCTAAGAGACTTATAGTGCAGCCTGATAATAAGGAGTTGCAGTAATCCAGTCTCGAAGCAACGAACGTGAACTAATTTTCTGCATCTTTTTGAGACAAGATGTGCCTGATTTTGAAATATTACGTAGATGAAAGAATGCAGTCCTTGAGATTTGCTTTACGTGGGAGTTAAAGGACAGTCCGATCAAAGATAGGCAAGATTCTTTACAGTGGTGTTGGATGCCAGGGCAATGCCGTCTACAGAATCCACATCAACAGATAATTGATCTCTGAGGTGCTCAGGGCGATTAAAATTACTTTGATTTTGTCTGAGTTTAACATCAAAGTTGCGGTCATCCATGTTTTATGTCTTAAGACATGCTTGAATTTTACTTAGTTGGTAGTTGTAGTAACTCCTCATGGTAATTTTCGAAGATAGAGGAACTCGAGTACCATAAGTAAGGATTTAAGTGCCCTGAGTGTACTGGTTTAATCCGATGTGGAGAAGATGTGTTTTCAGGGCTGAAGAGCGTGAGTCTGGACTTCCCATGATGCAGTGGGGAGCTGGCCCCAACAGGAGCCAGGACAGCACCAACATCTGGATGTAGAGGGTGCTCGAGGTGACGAGCAAAGCATTGCTGGGAGGAAGGGAGGGGACCAGGAGGAGCCTCCTAGAACTACCAAGAGTGAATTTATGAACATGCGTCACGGACTTCAGGAACCCGACAAGGAGCGGAAGTGGTGTGGGTCAGGACGGAGCTGAAACCACTTCATTCTGGATGAGCTTTAGAGGTCGGATGGCCTTACGGTAACTACCTAGGAGTTCTTTGTCAACGAATGACCAGTTACAGAGCCTTGCCCCTTATGAGGAAGAGAGGCTTTTCGAGTAGTGCAGCAACCTAGAGGACAGAACGTTTCAAGAGTCCAGGGAGAATGACAGTGAGTACCGAGTTCCTCAGTCTGAGGAACACAGACTGGTGAAGTCCAGTAGTCAAGTGAGTTATCCCTGAAGGATATAGCTGGTTTGTAGGATCCAGGATGTCGAGCAGAATGATGGAGTTCGGTCAGAAGGAGAGATTCCTGCGCCTGATGTCAGTGGAAGGAGCTGGTTCCACCAACAGGAGGAGGACAGGCAAACGAGATGTAGCGAGAGTGAGGATCCAGCGATTGGGCCCCGTTGGGGAAAGGGGGGCCCGGGACCTTTTGGGGCCCCCTATGGAGGAGAGGGGGACCCAGGACGGACCAAGGAACCCCTGTGGGAAGGGAGGGCCCCACCGGGAACCCCAAATGGAGGAAAAGGGGGAAAGGGGCGAGTGGGTGTGGGGGAAGGGGGAGGGAAGGGCCAGCCTTGGGCCCCATTTGGAGGAAAAGGGGGGGCCCCGGGGGCCTTAGGCCCAGGAGAGGGAGGAGGGAAAGGAGAGTTAGGCCCCAAATGGGGGAAGGGGGGCCCGGACCCGAGCCTTTGGCCCCTTTGGGGGAAGAAGGGGGGGCCCGGGTGGGCCCGATGACCCCTTAAGGAAAGGGCCCAGGTGGGGTTGGGCCCCGTAAAGGAAAAGGAGGAGGACCCGAGGTTTGGAGGGGGGGGCCCAAACGGGGCCTTTGGGAAATGGGGAGAGGAAGGGGGGGGGAGCCTTTTGGAAAGGAAATAGTAGGGGAGGGGACCCAGGGGAGCCAGGAAAACCCCAATGAGAGAGGGAGGGGCCCCGGCGGGGTTAGGCCCCATGTGGGGAAGGTGGGAACGAGAAGATCAGTTGGGGCCCCTAGGAAGCTAAGGTAGGAGAAGCCCTTCGAATGACAGAGGAAGAGGAGGGAAAGGACGGAGCCTTTAGGACCCATTGAGAGGAAAGGAGGGCCCAGGACGGAGCCTGAGGAACCCCCCCGGAGAGGAAGAGGAGGGAAGGACGGAGGAGGAACCCCAAGTGAGAGGAAGAGGAGGGACCCAGGAGGATTAGGAAATACTATCCTAACATCCGAGGGTATTCTGTTGTCCTCCAGAGGGAGGCGCTCTCCTCGGGGTCGACGGGCTCAGCCGGGACCTGGAAGTCTTCCTGATACGGATCGAGACCGACTGCTCACGGATCACAGCCCCACCTACAGGAAATACCCAGGACTCAACAACGTGGCCTACATGGTGGGTTCCCCCAGGGAGCTGCTCCTCCAGGAGGGACTGGCTGATCCTACACCATGAATGAGGAGTTCCTCAGGGGAGCCTTTTGGGTCCTTTTTCTTTGTATATCAAAGATTAGAAAATCGCTCCTTGTCCCGGATCTTGTTTCTGATTTTCATGGACGGCTTCAAGGTGCAGCCGAGGGAGGACAGTCTCTGGTTTGAGGACCTCAGAATTGAGTATGTGGCCTTTATATGATGTGGTTCTGTTGGTCCCTTCAGAACCTTCAGCAGCCCTGGGGTGGCAGGCAGAGGGTGAAAACGTTAGGATGAGAATCAGTACTTTCGAGTCTGAGGCCGTGGGAACGTTCGGATTGGGGGGAGGGGAGTTCAAGTATGTCCCATTTGATTTGGACCACACTAAACTCTATATTCTCTCTATTCTAGTCAGACCCTGACCTGCCCCCGGACCACGGGAGCCCCTCTCCTACTGACGAGGTGTTTGACTCAGCCCCGCCCCCCTACATGCCCCCCCAGCCCTCAATCGAGGAGGCTCGGCAGCAGATGCACTCCCTATTGGATGACGCCTTCGCCCTGGTGTCGCCGTCCTCGCAGGGCAGTGCCGGGCTGAGCGGGGTAAGCCCCGCCCTGCCCGGCCCCTCCCCCCAGGCCCGCCCCCCCGGCAGGCCGTGGTGCTCTTACCCCGCTGCCCCCTCTCCCAACCCCTTCTCCTCTGTGAGTGTTTCGTCCTGCAGCAGAGACTGTGTTCAGCCTGAAGTTGTGTTTTCATTCTCTTCTTTTGTTCTTTCTGCAGAGATACGCAGAGCTGGGAATGTCCCCAACATCAGTCCAGGGCCTTCTGCAGAGGTCAGTCTCAGTACACGTAAAACTAGGTCCATGTCTGTAATCTGGACCTGAACCAGGACTGAATCTCTATGTATTTACACAGGCAGGGTCTAAACTCAGCAGGGTATGTTTCTACTAGAGACCAGATGCAGGAGTCGGTTTACTCCAGCAGGGGGCCGTACGAGGACCCCCCCTCCTCGTCCAGGCCAAGACCTGTAGGGGGCAGCACAGGTACAGACATCTGCAGCACATTGCTGTTTTTGACATGATCCCACATGTGTGACATTTTGGTAGAGTCCCCATCTTTGTGAAATCAGTAGTTCTTGTTGTTGCGTATTGCGGTCAGGTACGCTGCTGTCCTCTCCGTCCACCTCCGACACTGAAAGGCAATAGCACTTCAATGCATCTCTCTGTTGACCTCCAGGTGCGCAGCTCCACCACTTGACCCAGGTGGGTTTGTCCAGTCAGATTGCAGCGTATCCTGGGGTGGGTCGCAGCATGTCTGGTCCCACTGGCTCTAGCTGGACCCAGCAGCACTCAGACCAGGACCTGTCCAGAAGAGGAACCAGCAGAGAGAGTGTGAGTCCGTCAAGTGAGCCATGCTCAAAGCAGTTTGGACTTTTCAAACCTTTGTTGTTCACTTCTGTCGCGACCCGACCAGTGCTAACCAAAACTGCCCAGACAAGTCCAGTCTAGACAAGTCCTGATACATCTGAGCAGACCACTCAGGCCAGTACCGATCAGACCAGTCCAGTCTAGAGCAATTGAAACAATTCAAGACCAGTCCATCCTTAGGACCCCGCCGACCCTCACGTGACGTTCAGTTACGAGTCTACCAAGGATGGAAGTTGTTAAACAACAACTAATGTCTGTTGTCATCATTTTCTTTGCATTTTGTTTCATATCTCTCTTCTGGATCTCTCTTCTGGTCTTGTCTCTCTCTTCTTCCTACAGGTGCTGTCGTTTCCGGAGTTCTCCTCTTCCTCTGTTTTTCAGATGCCCAGCTCCTCGTTAAGGGACCCATCTGCTCCCCCTCTCCTCCTGACCTCACCGACTCCTGAGTACCCGCCAGAGGACGCCTCCCCCTCAGCCCACACCTCCGCCTCCCTTATAAAGTCCATCAGGGAGGAACTGCGACGTCTGGCCCAGAAACAGACTGCAGTGACCGGCTATCCTTAGACTGCTCGAGACTTGCTTGGGTCAGGACTAGTTATTGTTTTAGACTACTTATAACCTGGAAAGAGTGGATTAAAAACCGATAACTAACTAAGCCACAGTCTGAACTCTCTTGAGCTAATCTATGTCTGTGCTGCTAAACCCAAAATGACTCTGGACCACAATCCACATCTGGAAAAAAAGACTTCAAACTGAAAGACCTCCGGTACTTCACAGGGTCTCGTCTGCCATCCTTCAGCTCAGCGTTTCATCAGTTTGACATTTCCATTGAAGGATGATCCCACTGGGAGGTCTCATAAGGTTGTCCTTTCTGGCCTGCTGGAGCAAATCATCCTTCCAGAGTGGATGGTCGCTCTCGACCATCTGAAGGGAATGGTCCATCTGACCTTCTAGGGTAGCTCATCCCTCCTGGAGTTGTATTTTTGGGGCATTACCTTTGGGAGTGGCCATTTGGTCCCGACAATCTGTGATGAATCATCTCGACTTCCCTTCCAGAAGGAATGATCTTCCCTGGAGTTCTGGAGTGAATAGCCCCTCTGGAGAAGATCATCCCAGAAGATTTTCCTTCCTAACCCTGGAGTGGATGCTCCCTCTTGAATGTCTCCCTCTTGAATGTCTTTGAAGACACGTGTCTTTTCGGACAGTCTCAATGGATCTTTCGTCCAAACCTTCCAGAAGTAGAAGTTCACTCCTGACCTTCTGGACTCAACTGCCCCTCCTGAAGTTCTGAAGTGGACTGTGACTCCTGACCTTCTGTGGTGCTAACCGCCAGCCTCAGACCACCTCCTCATTGACCACTTATTGCCTTCCACACGGCCATCAGTGACAGGGATCAGGTCACCGTTCATAAACCACATCCATGAGGGTCTGCACAGCTGGAGCACAGTTCTTACGGCAAAGGGACGCAAAATAGTAAAAAAGTGTATATGAGTATCTATAAGATGTATCTGTAAAGAGATAGAACCCCAATGAGCACAATATTGATGTAAGAGTTATTATTGGAGTATTGAGATGTTACTTATTTGTATTGCTTATATATGAAATTAGACCTAACTCCTGTTGGATGGTTGTGTACTTGTCGTGTGTCGGCGCTCTGTGTGTGTTTGTGTCTGTGGTAATCAAACAACATGGTGCTCATGCCTCCAGAGGTTTGAGTTGCTGATTTGTTGCATCATGAGTGCATGAGCAGAACGCTGGAGGAGCTCATCATCTCCACCAGAACTAAAGGTCCTCACCAGCTCCCCCTATAGGTCGACATGTTTATTGCACACGAGAAAACATCAGAGAACAAAGAGACCCTTCCAATCTCTTCCGTAGCCTCGTGGGTCGTGAGCACAGAACCGGCACAGCACGACCCTCAGGCAGGAGCTGCCTGCAGCGCCCCCTCCTGGCAGGACTCCTCCACCACGGCCCTCATGCTGAGCAGAACTCCTGAGGGCTTCTTCATAGCACCACCTTCATGTTGCTATGAATTCTGGGTACTCTTCCTGAACTCTGAACATTCTGGCTCTCTGGCTCTCTGTGGTGTGTGTGGTGGACCCTCTCAGCCGGGTCAGGCTTTGTCCTCGTGGTGTCCAGTTGAGGCGGAGTCGTCCTGAATCAGAACCAGAACCCATCGCACGATGAAAATAAGTAATTCATATGAAACTTTTTGTTGTTGTATTTTTAAATCTATTTTTTTTAAAGTAGAGGAAGTGGATCTGGTGTTGAATAGAAAGCGTAATAGAGAGAACACGCTGTGAACGGACTCAAAGGCTTCAGAGCAACACAGCTTTCTGATTGGACCGGACCCCTGTCAGTCAAGCTGTAGGCCCCGCCCACAGGAGCCCATGGTGCTAGGGACTCCGAGTCCCCGTCACACAAAAGGTTCAAACCTGGTTTCAGGTTTCAACATGTCCCCCAGAGTCCTCAAAGAACCCAGCAGACACTCCAAATCCCGTTCACACGAGACCCCTGATCTGGGTGAGACCACCTCAGACCAGGTGACCTAAAAAACAGGTGACATCACTTCAGACCAGGTGACCTAAGACCAGGTGAAAGGACCTCAGACCAGGTGACCTAAGACCAGGTGACATCACTTCAGACCAGTTGAAACCACCTAAGACCAGGTGAAACCACCTCAGACCAGGTGACCTCAGACCAGTTGAAACCACCTCAGACCAGGTGAAACCAGACCAGGTGACCTCAGACCAGTTGAAACCACCTCAGACCAGGTGACCTCAGACCAGTTGAAACCACCTCAGACCAGGTGAAACCAGACCAGGTGACATCACTTCAGACCAGTTGAAACCACCTAAGACCAGGTGAAACCACCTCAGACCAGGTGACCTCAAACCAGTTGAAACCACCTCAGACCAGGTGAAACCAGACCAGGTGACCTCAGACCAGTTGAAACCACCTCAGACCAGGTGACCTCAGACCAGGTGAAACCACCTCAGACCAGGTGAAACCAGACCAGGTGACCTCAGACCAGTTGAAACCACCTCAGACCAGGTGACCTCAGACCAGTTGAAACCACCTCAAACCAGGTGACCTCAGACCAGTTGAAACCACCTCAGACCAGGTGACCTCAGACCAGTTGAAACCACCTCAGACCAGGTGAAACCACCTCAGACCAGGTGACCTCAGACCAGTTGAAACCACCTCAGACCAGGTGACCTCAGACCAGGTGAAACCACCTCAGACCAGGTGACCTCAGACCAGTTGAAACCACCTCAGACCAGGTGAAACCACCTCAGACCAGTTGAAACCACCTCAGACCAGGTGAAACCACCTCAGACCAGGTGACCTCAGACCATTTGAAACCACCTCAGACCAGGTGACCTCAGACCAGTTGAAACCACCTCAGACCAGGTGAAACCACCTCAGACCAGGTGACCTCAGACCAGCTGACATCACCTAAGACCAGGTGGGAGCCGGTGAGGCGGCCTTGTTGGGCCTCGCCTGTTGGAGCCCACAGGTGACGGTCAGCTGACCTGCGTCACATGACTCACCTGGAGGCTGTGAACATTAAAGATGAGTTCTGCGTTTCTATTGGTCACTTGTATTTATTCTGAGATTTAATGTTGATGTCCGATAGAAACGGATTAAATTATATATAAATCTATACATATATGTATATATATGAATCCATATATATATATATGTATATATACATACATATTATATACATATATGTATATATATATACATGACATGACATTTAGCAGACGCTTTTATCCAAAGCGACTTACAATAAGTGCATCAACCTAGAGTACAAACCAAGAACAACAAGAACACAGGAAGCAACAATTCCTCAACTCAGTCGAACCACAAAAGCACCACAATAAGTGCCATCCCAGGACGGAGCCTTGAGGAACCCCATGGTGAGAGGAAGAGGAGGGGACCCAGGACGGAGCCCTGAGGAACCCCATAGTGAGAGGAAGAG
This sequence comes from Pseudoliparis swirei, assembly GCF_029220125.1. Lineage (NCBI taxonomy): Eukaryota > Metazoa > Chordata > Actinopteri > Perciformes > Liparidae > Pseudoliparis > Pseudoliparis swirei. The sequence continues at coordinate 205,135 of NC_079397.1, forward strand.
GAGGGGACCCAGGACGGAGCCCTGAGGAACCCCATAGTGAGAGGAAGAGGAGGGGACCCAGGACGGAGCCCTGAGGAACCCCATAGTGAGAGGAAGAGGAGGGGACCCAGGACGGAGCCCTGAGGAACCCGATAGTGAGAGGAAGAGATGGGGACCCAGGACGGAGCCTTGAGGGACCCCATAGTGAGAGGACAAGGATCAGACACAGATCCTCTCCACGTTACCCGGTAGTTGTGGTCGTTAAGGTAGGAAGAGAATAGAGCGAGTGCAGTGCCTGAGATCCCAGGTCCTGAAGAGAAGAGATCAGGATCTGGTGGTTCACGGTGTCAAAATGCTGCAGAAAGGTCTAGAAGGATAAGGACAGAGGAGAGAGAGGATGCTCTAGCAGAGTGAAGGATAAGGACAGAGGAGAGAGGGGATGCTCTAGCAGAGTGAAGGATAAGGACAGAGGAGAGAGAGGATGCTCTAGCAGAGTGAAGGATAAGGACAGAGGAGAGAGGGGATGCTCTAGCAGAGTGAAGGACAGAGGAGAGAGGGGATGCTCTAGCAGAGTGAAGGATAAGGACAGAGGAGAGAGAGGATGCTCTAGCAGAGTGAAGGATAAGGACAGAGGAGAGAGGATGCTCTAGCAGAGTGAAGGACAGAGGAGAGAGAAGCTGCTCTAGCAGAGTGAAGGATAAGGACAGAGGAGAGAGGATGCTCTAGCAGAGTGAAGCTGCTCAGCAAGGAGGCCAGTCTCTGTCGAGTGGCCTTGACTCCAGACTGGTGAGGGTCAAGGAGGCTGTTACTGTGGAGATAGGAGGACACTCGGTTACAGATAGCTCGCTCCAGAGTTTTGGAGAGAAAAGGAAGAAGAGAGACAGGTCTGTAGAGAGACAGGTCTATAGAGAGACAGGTCTATAAAGAGACAGGTCTATAGAGAGACAGGTCTGTAGAGACAGGTCTATAGAGAGACAGGTCTGTAGAGAGACAGGTCTGTAGAGAGACAGGTCTGTAGAGAGACAGGTCTATAGAGAGACAGGTCTGTAGAGAGACAGGTCTGTAGAGAGACAGGTCTGTAGAGAGACAGGTCTGTAGACAGACAGGTCTGTTGACTCTCGCCTCCTTCAGAGGGAAACAGCCAGTTGAGAGGGAGCTGTTAATAAGATGGTGAGAGGTCAGGAGGTCAGGAGCAACAGCCTGGAGGATGGGAGACGGGGTCAGGTGGTCGGTCAGCGGAGGTCACCAAGCTGAGAACCTGATTGGGAGACAAGGCAGTGAAAGAGGAAAGAGAGGGGGATGAAGAAGTTCGTGCTGGACTGCATTCTTTCATCTACGTAATATTTCAAAAATCAGGCACATCTTGTCTCAAAAAGATGCAGAAAAATTGGTTCACGCGTTCGTTACTTCGAGACTGGATTACTGCAACTCCTTATTATCAGGCTGCTCTAATAAATCTCTTAGGTCCCTCCAGTTGATCCAGAATGCTGCAGCTCGTGTTCTCACTAAAACTAAGAAAAGAGATCACATCACTCCTGCACTAGCTGCTCTGCACTGGCTCCCAGTAAAATCAAGAATCACTTTTAAAATTCTTCTCTTAACCTACAAAGCCTTGATTGGTGATGCTCCATCATATCTTAAGGAGCTTGTCGTACCATATTGCCCCACTAGAGAGCTACGCTCACTAAATGCGGACTACTTGTAGTTCCTAGAGTCTTAAAAAGTAGAATGGGAGCCAGAGCCTTTAGTTATCAAGCTCCTCTTTATGGAACCAGCTTCCAATTTCAGTCCGGGAGGCAGACACAGTCACCTCGTTTAAGAGTAGACTTAAGACCTTCCTCTTTGACAGAGCTTATAGTTAGGCTGAATCAGGTTTGCCCTGGTCCAGCCCCTTGATATGCTGCTATAGGCTTATAGCTGCCGGGACGTTTTAGGATGCACTGAGTACCTATCTCCTCTTTTTCTCTCCTTAAGGATGAATTTTCATCTCTCAATCACACCATACTAAATCTTCTTTCTCCCGGAGTCCTTTTGACTTCACGTCTCATGGGGTCATCGGACCCTATGAGACAGCATAAATCTATCTGCCTGATGGATCGTCTGGGTCGAATTCCTGCTCATGACTCGCCACTGTCCTGTTGAGACTCCGCTCCTCCTCCCACCGCCATCTGCCTGATGGATCGTGAGTCTCCATCGTGGAATATGCCTACTATGAACTATTCACACTCTGTCATATTCATTGAATGTATTTTAACTCTAAATCTGTCCTTCTGTACACATTACATCTATTGCATCTGTCCATCCTAGGAGAGGGATCCTCCTCTGTTGCTCTCCTCCAGGTTTCTTCCCTTTTTTTCCCCCTGAAGGGTTATTTGGGAGTTTTTCCTTGTCCGATGTGAGGTTTTGGGGCAGGGATGTCTATGTGTACAGATTGTAAAGCACTCCGAGACAAATTTGTAATTTGTGAAATTGGGCTATACAAATAAACTGAATTGAATTGAATATGTAACGTATATGAAACATATGTGTAACGTATATGAAACATATATGTAACGTACATGAAACATATGTGTAACGTATATGAAACATATGTGTAACGTATATGAAACATATGTGTAACGTACATGAAACATATATGTATCAAACATGAAACATATGTGTAACGTATATGAAACATATATGTAACGTACATGAAACATATATGTAACGTATATGAAACATATATGTAACGTATATGAAACATATGTGTAACGTACATGAAACATATGTGTAACGTATATGAAACATGTGTAACGTACATGAAACATATGTGTAACGTATATGAAACATATGTGTAACGTACATGAAACATATGTGTAACGTATATGAAACATATATATAACGTACATGAAACATATATGTAACGTATATGAAACATATATGTAACGTACATGAAACATGTGTAACGTACATGAAACATATGTGTAACGTATATGAAACATATGTGTAACGTACATGAAACATATGTGTAACGTATATGAAACATATATGTAACGTACATGAAACATATGTAACGTACATGAAACATATGTGTAACGTACATGAAACATATGTGTAACGTACATGAAACATATGTGTAACGTATATGAAACATATGTGTAACGTACATGAAACATATATGTAACGTACATGAAACATGTGTAACGTACATGAAACATATGTGTAACGTATATGAAACATATATATAACGTACATGAAACATATATGTAACGTATATGAAACATATGTGTAACGTACATGAAACATATGTGTAACGTATATGAAACATATGTAACGTACATGAAACATATGTAACGTACATGAAACATATGTGTAACGTACATGAAACATATTCAATTCAATTCAATTCAGTTTATTTGTATAGCCCAATTTCACAAATTACAAATTTGTCTCGGAGTGCTTTACAATCTGTGCATGGACATCCCTGCCCCAAAACCTCACATCGGACCAGGAAAAACTCCCAAATAACCTTCAGGGGGAAAAGGAAGAAACCTGGAGGAGAGCAACAGAGGAGGATCTCTGGGATGGACAGATGCAATAGATGTAATGTGTACAGAAGGACAGATTAGAGTTAAATACATTCAATGAATATGACAGAGTGTCAATAGTTCATAGTAGGCATATTCACGATGGAGACCTCCACGATCCATCAGGCAGATGGCGGTGAGGAGGAGGGCGAGTCTCAACAAGTGGCGTAGTCATGAGCAGGAATTTCGACCCAGACGATCCATCAGGCAGATAGATCTATGCCTCATAGGGTCGATGACCATGAGACGTGAAGTCTGGACTCGGGAGAAAGCAGAGTTAGTAACGTGTGATTGAGAGATGAACATTCATCCTAAGGAGAGAAAAAAGGAGATAGGTACTCAGTGCATCCTAACGTCCCGGCAGCTATAAGCCTAGCAGCATATCAAGGGCTGGACCAGGTGAACCTGATTCAGCCAACTAAGCTCTGTCAAGAGGAATCAGAATCAGAATCAGAAACAGTTTTATTGCCAGGAATGTTTACACAAACAAGGAATTTTTTTTGGCGGAAGGTGCAACATTTGGACATGACAAACAAACAACAATCAACACGACAGAAAGACAACAAATAATGTGAAAGTGTTTGGGTGTGTGCTTCAAGTGGTGTGTTTTAGTTAAGTGGGCGTGTGTTTTAAAGTGTATGTAAATTGTTTAAGGTAAATAAAGTGGCATGTGTGTGGAGGAGGAGGCCTCAAGTTAAAGTACATGTTAAAGTGGCGTGTGTGGAGGAGGGAAGAAGAAGGAGGAGGAGGAGGTGGGAGGAAGAGGGAGGAGGAGGAAGAGGAAGAGGCGGGAAGAAGGAGGAGAGAGGAAGGTGGAAGAAGAGGTGGTAGTCCTGGGGTGACAGTCAGTCAGTCCCGGGTTCCATTGATGAGCCCGACTGCCGACGGAAAAACTTTGGTGAGGCGGGTGGTCTTTGTCCTGATGGACCGCAGCCTCCTCCCGAGGGGAGGGACTCGAACAGGGAGTGTCCAGGGTGGGAGGGGTCAGCGACAATCTTTCTGGCCCGCTTCAGTGACCTGGAAGTGAACAGGACCTGGAGGGAAGGCAGATTGCAGCCGATAACCCTCTCGGCCGGCGGATGATGCTCTGCAGCTGCACTTGTCTTTGGCTGTGGCTGCAGGGTGCCAGACGGTGATGGAGGAGCAGATGATGGACTCAACGATGGCCGTGTAGAATTGTACCATCATTCTCCCTGGCAGGTTGAGTTTCCTCAGCTGCCTCAGGAAGAACATCCTCTGCTGGGCCTTCTTGGTGATGGAGCGGATGTTCAGCTCCCACTTGAGGTCCTGGGAGATGATGGAGCCCAGGAAGCGGTAGGACTCCACAGCGTCGACGGGGGAGTCACACAGGATGAGAGGGGGCGGTGGGCTGCATTCTCCTAAAATCCACAACCATCTCCACTGTCTTTAGGCGTTGAGCTCCAGGTTGTTCTGGCTGCACCAGGTCACCAGGTGGTCAGTCTCCCACCTGTGGCGGTCTCGTCCCACCAGAGATGAGCCCAATGAGGGTGGTGTCATCCGCGAACTTCAGGAGCTTGACGGACTGGTGACTGGAGGTGCAGCTGTTGGTGTACAGGGAGAACAGCAGAGGGAAAGAACACAGCCTTGGGGAACCTGGTGGTCCGGGAGCCTGAGACGTGTTTCCCCAGCCTCACGTGCTGCTTCCTGTCGGTCAGGAAGTCTGTGATCCACCTGCAGGTGGAGTCGGGCACGTGCAGCTGGGAGAGCTTGTCCTGCAGCAGGGACGGGATGATTGTATTGAAAGCAGAGCTGAAGTCCACAAACAGGATCCTGGCGTAGGTTCCTGGGAGTCCAGATGCTGGAGGATGTAGTGAAGGGCCATGTTGACTGTGTCGTCTGCAGACCTGTTGGCTCTGTAGGCGAACTGCAGGGGGTCCAGGAGTGGGTCGGTGATGGTCTTGAGGTGTGACAGGACCAAGCGTTCAAAGGACTTCATGACCACAGAGGTCAGGGCGACGGGCCTGTAGTCATTGAGTCCTGTGATCTTGGGTTTTTTGGGGACGGGGATGATGGTGGAGGCCTTGAAGCAGGCTGGAACGTGGCATGTCTCCAGGGAGGTGTTGAAGATGTCGGTGAACACCGGAGACAGCTGGTCAGCACAGTGCTTCAGGGTGGAGGGGGAGACGGAGTCCGGGCCCGCTGCTTTGCGGGGGTTCTGCTTTTTGAACAGCCTGTTGACAGCTCTCTCCAGGATGACGAGGGTCGTCGCTGAGTTGATGGAGGGTGCTCCAGAGGTGTGAGCCCCTGATGGGCTGGGGGAGGGTGGGCTGATGGTCTGTGGCTTGTTGATGGGGCTGTGGGGGATTGTCTCAGGACTGCTCCATTGTCTTTCAAAGCGGCAGTAGAACTCATTGATTCAAGAGATTCAAGATTCAAGATGTTTTTATTTGTCACATACACACACAGGGTGTGCAGTGAAATGAAAGTGGCAATGCTCAGCAGGAATGTGCAAGGGCAACAAGTACACACTATTTACAATAAAAAACAACACAATATTTACAGTAAGTGTGTGTGTGTGTGTGTGTGTGCCTAAGAGGGGCAGTTGTGTGGGTCTATGTGGGGGTCCTGGTGAGGTCGGAGTTCACAGTCCTGATGGCCTGAGGAAAGAAACTCCGTCTCAGTCTCTGTTCTTGCAGCGTGACTACGGAGGCGCCTGCCTGACCGCAGCAGCTGAAACAGTCTGTTGTTGGGGTGGTGAGGATCCTTCATGATCCTGCGGCTCTGGTTCTGCACCTCCTGGTGTACAAGTCCTGCAGGGTGGGAGTGTGGTTCAATAGTGCGTTCAGCCGAACGCACTACTCTCTGAAACCTTCCTGTCCAGGCGGACAGTTGCCAAACCAGGCTGTGATGCTTCCTGTCAGGACGCTCTCTACAGCTCCAGAGTAGAAGGACTGAAGGATCCTCTGGGAAACTTTAAATTTCCTCAGCTGCCTGAGGTGGTAGAGGCGCTGCCTTGCCTTTCTCACCAGAGTGTCTGTGTTCGTTGACCATGTCAGATCCTCGGTGATGTGGACTCCCAGGTATTTATACGCTCACCCTCTCCACAGTAGTCCCGTTAATCCCCAGTGGTGATCGTCCTCTGTTGTTGTACCCTCCTAAAGTCCACAATCAGCTCCTTAGTTTTGGTGACATTCATGATGAGGCTGTTGCCCGGCACCAGAGTGACAGATCAGCAACTTCCTCCAGGTAGGCCTTCTCGCCGTTGTCGGAGATCAGGCCCACCACCACTGTGTCATCCATAAACTTGATGATGGTGTTGGAGCTGAACCTGGCCACACAGTCATGTGTGTACAGGGAGTACAGTAGGGGCTGAGGGCGCAACCCTGGGGGATCCTGTGTTCAGGGTGAGGGGTTTGGAGGTGTGTCTGCCACCCTGACCACCTGTGGCCTGGCGGTCAGGAAGTCAGGATCAAGCACACAGGGGTGTTCAGTCCCAGCTCAATCAGCTTGCCGGCCAGTCTGGAGGGACTATGGTGTTGAAAGCTGAACTATAATCAATGAACAGCAGTCTCACATAGCCCCCCTCTGGCTGTCCAGATGAGAGAGTGTGGTGTGCAGTACCTGGGAGACAGCATCATCCGTGGATCTGTTTGGGCGATAAGCAAACTGCAGCGGGTCCATGGAGGAAGGGAGGAAGGCGCAGATGTAGTCCTTTATCAGCCTCTCAAAGCATTTCATGACCACCGGTGAGGACCAGCGGTCGGTAGTCATTCATACATGCTGGAGAAGCATTCTTGGGCACAGGGACAATAGTGGATCTCTTGAAGCAGGCGGGGACCACGGACTCAGCCAGGGAGAGGTTGAATATTGTGGTGAACACTGGAGCTAGCTGGTTAGCACAGGTCTTCAGTACTGCCCAGATATGCCATCTGGACCTGCAGCTTTCCTGGTGTTCACCCTCAACAGAGCCCTCCTCACACTGTGCTCGGTCACAGAGAGTGTGTGTTCATCCCCAGTAGAACTCACCTCGGCTACGCTAACGGTGTTGTTGTTAGCCGGCGAGCTAGCGCTGTTGTTGCTAGCCTCAACCGTGCATAAAATGAGTTCAGGTCGTCCGCTAGGGATGCGTCGGCACTCACCATTGCGGGGTCTGCTCTGGTAGTCTGTGATAGTCCGTAGCCCCTGCCATAGGCGCCTGGTGTCGCGCTGCTCCATCTGTGATTCCACTCTGTCTCGGTACCTCCTTCTTCTGGCTCTCGACGAAGGCGGTCGCACTTTTCTCCCCCTCTCCTCCCCATGACCTTCCCTCCTGCTTGGCTTCTCTCGTCATGTCTTGTCTGTCTCTATACTTGAGAGACTCTCTCCATATCGCTCTTGAACTAAAAACCATGGACGTAATCAACTGGTCCTTAAGCAATTGACACCATCTTCTCGGCGAGAAGCTCGGGTTCGGGGAACCTGCCTGTCCTGCTGGGGCGAATGTTGCTGGATACGATGGGCCTTACGATGGGAAGTGGCGGGTCTTGTGCCTAGCACCACTCTCCGTGGAGGCGTGAAGACATCTACATATTCGAACTTTGATTACAGGATTTCTGCTGTTTGGATTTGGCGCTGCCTGGCTTATCGGAAAATTAAGGAAGCGGTGACGGCGTTAAAAGCCCCTAAGGCTGCCCGACATGATTGACACGTTGGGCAGAGTTGTTGGCACTCAGACTTTGGCATTAAACCGTCAGAATGACAACATCGTGGAGAAGCTGAGCTCTGCAAATGAAATTGGATTGATTTGAAATCCTATTGGCAAGCAGGAGGAAATTGGAGGAATAGTGGGTGCATAAAACTGAATTGCAGCTACTGGAAGACCAAACAATCCCAATCTTATCTGCTTCGGCTCCCTCTACCAGGACGGGCCCAAGGCCGTGACTGGAACAACAACTCCCCCGAAGATCACTGAAGCGAGACTCTCTCATTCCTTCCCCTATCCACAGACACCTGTGGTTGTCTTTCTCAGGACCTTTCAAGGCTATCTCCATGGCGACCATCTTGCGGACTGAGAACTTTGTCTGTTGTGGCCTGGGGAGGACGACACCAGAACACGCATACGAACTTTCAATAATACTGGTGCATTCACTACCCCCTCCCCATCACGCCTTAGCCTGCTTTTAACCCCAGTGTGACGGACGGGCTGTGCGGGCGCTGCTGAGTTGGCGCGGACCGGCTGGCTGCTTGTCGGTGCTGGTTACCTTCTGCCCCAATGGATGGGCTTAGATCACCCATTTGTTGGATTACCTCCCCTCCCCCCTTCCTACTCGTTGCAAGTTATGTCTAAATGTATGTGCTTATGTGCTAAGGTGTTTTTTTCCTGCTCCACTGTACCCTCTCTCGGGGCATAGTCGGGGGGTTGGTGTTTTTTCTCGCCTTCTTCTTCCCTCATGTTATGCTGTAATCTTTCATCCACCCTTTCTTGTAATTTCGATGCTTTTGTACCTGTACTCTGGCAAACGACAAATAAATATATCAATCAATCATCAATCAAATCAATCCTCTTGGCCTCCTTCACCGCCCTCCTCAGTCCATAGACCGCTGCCTTGTACTCGTCCATGTTGCCGGATACAAGACCGGAGTTATAGGCAGCAGTACGGGCGTTCACAGCTTCACGGATGGATCTATCAACCCACGGCTTTTGGTTAGGAAAGACCCTAACTTTTACCGTGGGGACGATGGTGTCCGCTAGCGTTGCTATGAGGCTCATTGCTACTTCGCAAACTCGCTGACGTCACTGGAACTGGATTGGATCATGTCCCAGTCGGCGACACGCAGAGCGTCCTGTAGCTCAGCCTCTGATTGGTCAGACCACCGCTTTACGTTCCTCGTCACTACCGCTTCCCGCGCGATCTTTTGCCGGTACTCCGGAAGCAGGAAAATGGCGGCATGGTCCGATTTGCCGAACGGAGGGAGAGAGACAGCCTTGTAGCCTCTCTTGAATGGCGTATAGCAGTGGTCCAACGTTCTTTCCCCTCTGGTAGCACACGTAATGTGCTGGTGAAAGTTCGGCATGACTTTTTTTAGGTTTGCCCTATTAAAGCTCGTCTGCCAGAAGCACATTGTTCATGGAGTGGGGTGATTTGGGCTTGTAGTTGGTGATCTGCCTGAGCCTCTCCAGACAGAAGCAGAGTCGTTTGCTGAGAGCTGCTGTTGCAGTTTCTCAGAGTACAGTCGTTTAGCATCTCTCACCGCCTTGCTAAACCTGTATTTTGACTCTGTGTACAGGTCCTTGTCCCCACTCCTGAATGCCTGGTCCTTCTGCAGTCTTAGCTTCCTGAGCTCCGCTGTGAACCAGGGTTTGTCGTTGTTATAACTCACCCTGGAGCTGGATGGAATACAGCTGTCCTCACAGAAGCTGATGTAGGAAGTTACAGCCTCTGTGTACTCATCCAGGCTGTTGGTAGCAGTCCTGAAGACATCCCAGTCAGTACAGTCCAAGCACACCCGTAGATCCTCCAGAGCCTCACTGGTCCACTTCTTGAACTTCCTCACCACAGGTTTGCAGAGCTTTAGTCTCTGCCTGTATGAGGGAATCAGATGAACCATGACGTGGTCAGAGTTTCCCAGTGCAGCTCGAGGGACGGCGTGATAGGCCCTGCTGATTGTTGTGTAGCAGTGGTCCAGAATGCTCTTCTCTCTAGTAGGGCATTTAATTAACTGTCTATATTTAGGGAGTTCGTGGCTGAGGTTTCCTTTGTTAAAATCCCCGAGTACAATAACTAAAGAGTCCGGGAAGGTCCGCTCCACACACCGTATCTGTTCGGCGAGGGTCCGCTGTGCCTCTTGCACGTTTCCCTGCGGCGGCATGTAAACTCCGTAAACTAAAGGTCTTCAGTCTACTCTTAAACGAGGTGACTGTGTCTGCCTCTCGGACTGAAGGTGGAGCTGGTTCCATAAAAGAGGAGCTTGATAACTAAAGGCTCTGGCTCCCATTCTACTTTTTAAGACACTAGGAACTACAAGTAGTCCCACATTTAGTGAGGCAGCTCTCTAGTGGGGCAATATGGTACTACAAGCTCCTTAAGATATGATGGTGCATCACCAATCAAGGCTTTGTACGTTAAGAGAAGAATTTTAAAAGTGATTCTTGATTTTACTGGGAGCCAGTGCAGAGCAGCTAGTGCAGGAGTGATGTGATCTCTTTTCTTAGTTTAGTGAGAACACGAGCTGCAGCATTCTGGATCAACTGGAGGGACCTAAGAGACTTATAGAGCAGCCTGATCATAAGGAGTTGACCTAAGAGACTTATTAGAGCAGCCTGATAATAAGGAGTTGACTTAAGAGACTTATAGAGCAGCCTGATAATAAGGAGTTGACCTAAGAGACTTATAGAGCAGCCTGATAATAAGGAGTTGACCTAAGAGACTTATAGAGCAGCCTGATCATAAGGAGTTGACCTAAGAGACTTGTAGAGCAGCCTGATAATAAGGAGTTGACCTAAGAGACTTAGAGCAGCCTGATAATAAGGAGTTGACCTAAGAGACTTATAGAGCAGCCTGATAATAAGGAGTTGACCTAAGAGACTTATAGAGCAGCCTGATAATAAGGAGTTGACCTAAGAGACTTATAGAGCAGCCTGATAATAAGGAGTTGACCTAAGAGACTTATAGAGCAGCCTGATCATAAGGAGTTGACCTTAGAGACTTATAGAGCAGCCTGATAATAAGGAGTTGACCTAAGAGACTTATAGAGCAGCCTGATAATAAGGAGTTGACCTAAGAGACTTATAGAGCAGCCTGATAATAAGGAGTTGACTTAAGAGACTTAGAGCAGCCTGATAATAAGGAGTTGACCTAAGAGACTTATAGAGCAGCCTGATAATAAGGAGTTGACCTAAGAGACTTAGAGCAGCCTGATAATAAGGAGTTGACCTTAGAGACTTATAGAGCAGCCTGATAATAAGGAGTTGACCTAAGAGACTTATAGAGCAGCCTGATAATAAGGAGTTGACCTAAGAGACTTATAGAGCAGCCTGATAATAAGGAGTTGACCTAAGAGACTTATAGAGCAGCCTGATCATAAGGAGTTGACCTTAGAGACTTATAGAGCAGCCTGATAATAAGGAGTTGACCTAAGAGACTTATAGAGCAGCCTGATAATAAGGAGTTGACCTAAGAGACTTATAGTGCAGCCTGATAATAAGGAGTTGCAGTAATCCAGTCTCGAAGTAACGAACGCGTGAACCAATTTTTCTGCATCTTTTTGAGACAAGATGTGCCTGATTTTTGAAATATTACGTAGATGAAAGAATGCAGTCCTTGAGATTTGCTTTACGTGGGAGTTAAAGGACAAGTCCCGATCAAAGATAACGCCAAGATTCTTTACAGTGGTGTTGGATGCCAGGGCAATGCCGTCTACAGAATCCACATCAACAGATAATTGATCTCTGAGGTGCTCAGGGCCGATTAAAATTACTTTGATTTTGTCTGAGTTTAACATCAAGAAGTTGCAGGTCATCCATGTTTTTATGTCTTTAAGACATGCTTGAATTTTACTTAGTTGGTTTGTTTCCTCTGGTTTTATCGATAGATATAGTTAACTCTGGTTTAACTCAGGTTTAATGCTGGTTTAAAGCTGGTTTAAGTTAGTGGGTGTGTGTTTTCAGGAGCTGAAGAGCGTCGGTCTGGATCTTTCCCATGATGCAGCTGACCTGCCCGTCAACAGGCCCAAGAACAGATACACCAACATCCTGCCCTGTGAGTCGCTGAGCGCAAAGCATTCTGGGGGAAAGGGGAGGAGCCTCCTAAACTAAAGAGCTGAATATTAATAACAAATCAGTCACGTGACTTCAGAACCCGACAAAAAGAACAAAGTGTGTGTGTCACATTGAAATCATTAAAATCTTTTATTCTTTATTCTTTTAATCTTTATTCTATATTCTTTAATCTTTATTCTTCTTTAATCTGTTTTCTTTATTCATTACATGTCATTTAGCAGACGCTTTTATCCAAAGTGACTTACAGTAAGTGCATCAACCTAGAGTACAAACTAAGAACAACAAGAATACAGGAAGTAACATTTCCTCAACATAGAGGAACTACAAAAGTACCATAAGTAAGTGCTATTTAAGTGCCACTGAAGTGATCATCTGTGTTTTAATCCAGATCGTCGGAAAAGATGTGTTTTCAGTCTCCGGTGAAGATGTAGAGACTTCCTGCTGTCCTGATGTCAGTGGGGAGCTGGTTCCACCAATCAGGAGCCAGGACAGCAAACAGTCTGGATGTAGAGTGGTTAGCTCGAGGTGACGGAGTCACAAGTCGATTGGCTGTTGCGGAGCGAACGTGCCGGGGTGTACGGTGTGACCATATCCCGGATGTAGACGGGGCCCGATCCGTTCAGAGCACGGTACCAAGACCGGTGTTTTGAAGCGGATGCTGCTCCACCGGGAACCAGTGGAGAGAGCGGAGGAGCGGAGTGGTGTGGGTGGAGGAGCGGAGGCTGAAGACCAGCTGCTGCATTCTGGACGAGCTGCAGAGGTCGGATGGCCTTAGCAGGTAGAGCTGCAGGAGGGAGTTGCAGTAGTCAAGGCGCGAAATGACCAGAGCCTGGACCAGAGCCTGTGCCGCCTTCTGAGGAAGAAGAGGCCGTGTTCTCCTGATGTTGTGCAGCATGTACCTACAGGAACGCGTTGTCACAGTGATGTTGGCCGTCAGGGAGAGTTGACTGTCGAGTGTCACCCCGAGGTTCCTGGCAGTCGGGGGCGGGGCCAACACAGAGCTGGTGAAGGTGGTAGTCAGGTCATGGGTGGGGGAGCCTTTCCCTGGAAGGAATAGTAGCTCGGTCTTGTCAGGGTTGATCTTCAGGTGGTGAGCAGACATCCACTGAGAGATGTCGGTCAGACAGGCAGAGATTCACGCCGCCACCTGTGTTTCGGACGGTGGAAACGAGAAGATCAGTTGGGTGTCATCAGCATAGCTATGGTAGGAGAAGCCATGCGAACGAATGACAGAGAGAAGAGGAGGGGACCCAGGACGGAGCCTTGAGGAACCCCATAGTGAGAGGAAGAGGAGGGGACCCAGGACGGAGCCTTGAGGAACCCCATAGTGAGAGGAAGAGGAGGGGACCCAGGACGGAGCCTTGAGGAACCCCATAGTGAGAGGAAGAGGAGGGGACCCAGGACGGAGCCTTGAGGAACCCCATAGTGAGAGGAAGAGGAGGGGACCCAGGACAGAGCCTTGAGGAACCCCATAGTGAGAGGAAGAGGAGGGGACCCAGGACGGAGCCTTGAGGAACCCCATGGTGAGAGGAAGAGGAGGGGACCCAGGACGGAGCCTTGAGGAACCCCATAGTGAGAGGAAGAGGAGGGGACCCAGGACAGAGCCTTGAGGAACCCCATAGTGAGAGGAAGAGGAGGGGACCCAGGACAGAGCCTTGAGGGACCCCATAGTGAGAGGAAGAGGAGGGGACCCAGGACGGAGCCTTGAGGAACCCCATAGTGAGAGGAAGAGGAGGCCGGGGACCCAGGATGGAGCCTTGAGCAACCCCATAGTGAGAGGAAGAGGAGGGGACCCAGGATGGAGCCTTGAGGAACCCCATAGTGAGAGGAAGAGGAGGGGACCCAGGACGGAGCCTTGAGGAACCCCATAGTGAGAGGAAGAGGAGGGGACCCAGGACGGAGCCTTGAGGGAACCCCATAGTGAGAGGAAGAGGAGGGGACCCAGGACGGAGCCTTGAGGAACCCCATAGTGAGAGGAAGAGATGGGGACCCAGGACGGAGCCTTGAGCAACCCCATAGTGAGAGGAAGAGGAGGGGACCCAGGACGGAGCCTTGAGGAACCCCATAGTGAGAGGAAGAGATGGGGACCCAGGACGGAGCCTTGAGGGACCCCATAGTGAGAGGACAAGGATCAGACACAGATCCTCTCCACGTTACCCGGTAGGTGTGGTCGTTAAGGTAGGAAGAGAATAGAGCGAGTGCAGTGCCTGAGATCCCAGGTCCTGAAGAGAAGAGATCAGATCTGGTGGTTCACAGTGTCAAAAAGGCAGAGAAGTCTAGAAGGATAAGGACAGAGGAGAGAGGAGATGCTCTAGCAGAGTGAAGGATAAGGACAGGGAGAGAGGATGCTCTAGCAGTGTGAAGGATAAGGACAGAGGAGAGAGGAGATGCTCTAGCAGAGTGAAGGATAAGGACAGAGGAGAGAGAGGATGCTCTAGCAGAGTGAAGGATAAGGACAGAGGAGAGAGGATGCTCTAGCAGAGTGAAGGATAAGGACAGAGGAGAGAGGGGATGCTCTAGCAGAGTGAAGGATAAGGACAGAGGAGAGAGGGGATGCTCTAGCAGAGTGAAGGACAGAGGAGAGAGGGGATGCTCTAGCAGAGTGAAGGACAGAGGAGAGAGAGGATGCTCTAGCAGAGTGAAGGATAAGGACAGAGGAGAGAGGATGCTCTAGCAGAGTGAAGCTGCTCAGCAAGGAGGCCAGTCTCTATCGAGTGGCCTTGACTCCAGACTGGTGAGGGTCAAGGAGGCTGTTACTGTGGAGATAGGAGGACACTCGGTTACAGATAGCTCGCTCCAGAGTTTTGGAGAGAAAAGGAAGACGAGAGACAGGTCTGTAGAGAGACAAGTCTATAGAGAGACAGGTCTGTAGAGAGACAGGTCTACAGAGAGACAGGTCTGTAGAGAGACAGGTCTGTAGAGAGACAGGTCTGTAGAGAGACAGGTCTATAGAGAGACAGATCTATAGAGAGACAGGTCTGTAGAGAGACAGGTCTGTAGAGACAGGTCTATAGAGAGACAGGTCTGTAGAGAGACAGGTCTGTAGAGAGACAGGTCTATAGAGAGACAGGTCTATAGAGAGACAGGTCTGTAGAGAGACAGGTCTGTAGAGAGACAGGTCTGTAGAGAGACAGGTCTATAGAGAGACAGGTCTATAGAGAGACAGGTCTGTAGAGAGACAGGTCTATAGAGAGACAGGTCTGTAGAGAGACAGGTCTATAGAGAGACAGGTCTGTAGAGAGACAGGTCTGTAGAGAGACAGGTCTGTAGAGACAGGTCTATAGAGGGACATGTCTGTAGAGAGACAGGTCTATAGAGACAGGTCTGTAGAGAGACAGGTCTATAGAGAGACAGGTCTGTAGAGAGACAGGTCTGCAGAGAGACAGGTCTGTAGAGAGACAGGTCTGTAGAGAGACAGGTCTATAGAGACAGGTCTATAGAGAGACAGGTCTGTAGAGAGACAGGTCTATAGAGAGACAGGTCTGTAGAGAGACAGGTCTGCAGAGAGACAGGTCTGTAGAGAGACAGGTCTGCAGAGAGACAGGTCTGTAGAGAGACAGGTCTATAGAGAGACAGGTCTGTAGAGAGACAGGTCTGTAGAGAGACAGGTCTGTAGTGAGACAGGTCTGTAGTGAGACAGGTCTATAGAGAGACAGGTCTATAGAGAGACAGGTCTGTAGTGAGACAGGTCTGTAGACAGACAGGTCTGTTGACTCTCGCCTCCTTCAGAGGGAAACAGCCAGTTGAGAGGGAGCTGTTCATAAGATGGTGAGAGGTCAGGAGGTCAGGAGCAACAGCCTGGAGGATGGGAGACGGGGTCAGGTGGTCGGTCAGCGGAGGTCACCAAGCTGAGAACCTGATTGGGAGTCAAGGCGGTGAAAGAGGAAAGAGAGGGGGATGAAGAAGTTAGTGCTGGTGAGGTGAGAGAAGATGGATGAGTCCATCTTGTTTGTAACATAGTCACAAAGTGGCAGAAGGGTGGAAGGAGGAGGGGCCAGGGGGATGAAGGAGGAGGGGCCAGGGGGATGAAGGAGGGGGGGCCAGGGGGATGAAGGAGGAGGGGCCAGGGGGATGAAGGAGGGGGGAGAAGAGAGAGAAGAGTTGATGGGTTAGAGAAGGAAGACGGAATTGTCAGGTAGAACCAGCTTCTGGCTGCAGAGAGAGAGGAAGAGAAGGAGGAGAGATAGAAGAGCAGGTCCAACGCTTCATTCCATTTGCTCCATTTCCTTTCCGTCGCTCAGGGTGGCTCAAGAGCACCGAGTCAGACCACCACGGAGAGGAGAGGAGCACCGAGTCAGACCACCACGGAGAGGAGAGGAGCACCGAGTCTTAAAGGACAAAGACAATCAAGAGATGAAGACAGGGAAGAGAGGAGAGCGTCTGTGGCAGATTGAGGATGCATGAGTGAGAAGGAGTCAGTTGAGGGGAGAGCAGATAGGACAGAGGAGGCCAGAGAGGAGGCCAGAGAGGAGGAGAGAGAGGACAGAGAGGAGGCCAGAGAGGAGGACAGAGTGGAGGCCAGAGGGTGTGGATGTTGTGGCGTACAGGTCCAGAGTCTGTAGATCTGTGTGGTCCTCAGTCCCAGAGAGAGAGGTGAAGAGGTGGTCAGAGACATGGAGTCACAGTGAGTTAGAGGGAGAGCAGCTTCTACTGGACATGGAGTCAAGGTGGTTGCCGGCTTTGTGAGGAGGAGGGACTGAGTGAGAGG
The DNA here is from genome assembly GCF_029220125.1 of Pseudoliparis swirei. Taxonomy (NCBI): domain Eukaryota; kingdom Metazoa; phylum Chordata; class Actinopteri; order Perciformes; family Liparidae; genus Pseudoliparis; species Pseudoliparis swirei. Next base: position 222,107 of record NC_079397.1, read on the forward strand.
TTAAAGGAAGACAGGAAGAGTCACAGGTCACATGACTTCTGTCTGGATGTTGAAGTCGCCCAGGAGGAGGAGCGTGTTCCGAGAAGGTGGACAGGAGGACGTCGAGCTCTTCCAAGAGATCTCCCAAAGAACCAGGGGGAGAGAAGCACCATGTGGAGTTGAGCCGGATGAGTCACAGCATGGAACTCAAGTCAGTGGATACAGAGTGGCAGCGGGAGAGAAACACCATGTGGGTGAGAGGAGTCTGGAGCTCCACCAGAGGGGCTGAAGGAGACGTCTGCTGTGGTCCAGGTCTCAGGGAGACAGGAAGTCAAGCGACTGCTCCACGGCAAAGAGATGAAAGCGGCCTTTGGCTGACTGACCGTTCCAGAGGCCTCCTGTGACCAGGTGCTGGGTGTGAGTAGAACGGGTAGGAAGGAGAACAGAGGAGGGGTTCCGGTCCATGAATGAACGAGTCCTATAGGAACTACGAGGAGAGATACAGCTATGGGAAATACACACATATTCACTAAATGGGGAAATACTCAGCCACGAAGACTCCAAGGGAAGACTCCGATGTCTTTGACCTCCGAGTCTTGACTCCAAGGGAAGACTCCTATGTCTTTGTCCTCCGAGTCTTGACTCCAAGGGAAGACTCCTATGTCTTTGTCCTCCGAGTCTTGACTCCAAGGGAAGACTCCAATGTCTTTGTCCTCCGAGTCTTGACTCCAAGGGAAGACTCTGATGTCTTTGTCCTCCGAGTCTCGACTCCAACGGAAGACTCCAATGTCTTTGTCCTCCGAGTCTTGACTCAAAGGGAAGACTCCGATGTCTTTGTCCTCTGAGTCTTGACTCCAAGGGAAAACTCTGATGTCTTTGTCCTCAGAGTCTTGACTCCAATGGAAGACTCCTATGTCTTTGTCCTCCGAGTCTTGACTCCAAGGGAAGACTCCTATGTCTTTGTCCTCCAGTCTTGACTCCAAGGAAGACTCCTATGTCTTTGTCCTCCGAGTCTTGACTCCAAGGGAAGACTCCTATGTCTTTGTCCTCCGAGTCTTGACTCCAACGGAAGACTCCTATGTCTTTGTCCTCCGAGTCTTGACTCCAAGGGAAGACTCCGATGTCTTTGTCCTCCGAGTCTTGACTCCAAGGGAAGACTCCTATGTCTTTGTCCTCCGAGTCTTGACTCCAATGGAAGACTCCGATGTCTTTGTCCTCCGAGTCTTGACTCCAAGGGAAGACGCCTATGTCTTTGTCCTCTGAGTCTTGACTCCAAGGGAAGACTCCGATGTCTTTGTCCTCCGAGTCTTGACTCCAACGGAAGACTCCTATGTCTTTGTCCTCCGAGTCTTGACTCCAAGGGAAGACTCCGATGTCTTTGTCCTCCGAGTCTTGACTCCAACGGAAGACTCCTATGTCTTTGTCCTCCGAGTCTTGACTCCAAGGGAAGACGCCTATGTCTTTGTCCTCAGAGTCTTGACTCCAAGGGAAGACTCCTATGTCTTTGTCCTCCGAGTCTTGACTCCAAGGGAAGACTCTGATGTCTTTGTCCTCTGAGTCTTGACTCCAAGGGAAGACTCCGATGTCTTTGTCCTCCGAGTCTTCTGACGCTAAAGACCCGATCCGGTTCTGAGCCCAGGTTGGTGCCAATTACCTCCAGCCGCGTTGACACCGCCCCTTGGCCGTTGGTATTCAAATGACACTCAATTGAAACCAGGTGATGAGCGCTCGTCCAATCAGTGAAGATTCAGGTGTCAGTAAACAGGACACACCTCTCTACCAAAACTAATCCTACAACAGGATAGACCAACAATCCAGCAGCTCTAAACAACAAATACAACAGTAACTCAGCAGATAAAACTAGTTTAAAGAAAATACTTAGCAGGATCTAAGTAGTCAGTAGTCTCGCCTCACAGGTAGAAGATGCACACTGCAGACTTAGCCCCGGGAGATCTTTTTCTTTAATCTTTAATCTTTATTCTTTAATCTTTAATCTGTTTTCTTTAATCTTTAATCTGTTTTCTTTATTCTTTAATCTGTTTTCTTTATTCTTTATTCTTTAATCTTTATTCTTTAATCTTTCCCTCAGACGACTTCAGTCGTGTGAGTCTGGTGTCGATGTTCGGTGACGAAGGATCAGATTACATCAACGCCAACTACATCCCCGTGAGTCACTATATATATATATATATATATATATACTTATGAATGTATACATACATATATATATTCATGTATACACACTTCTTCATGAATAAATATACATGCATACCTACATGTGTATATGTGTGTACTCGTGTCCTCAGGGCCACAGCAGCTCCAGTGAGTACATCGCCACCCAGGGGCCGCTGCCAGAGACACGCAACGACTTCTGGAAGATGGTTCTGCAGCAGAGGAGCGTCGTCGTGGTGATGCTGACCCAATGCACCGAGCGGCGCCGGGTGAGGCCCCGCCCCCCCCACACACATACACACACACACATACACACACACACACACACTTATATATACACACACACATATATACACTTATACATACACACACACACATACACACACAAACTTATACATACACACACATACACACATATACACAGACACATATACACACATATACACTTATACATACACACACATACACACATATACACTTATACATACACACTCACATACACACATATACACAAACACATATACACACATATACACGTATACACACACATATACACACACACATATATACACATATACATGTATACATACACACACACATATACACTTATACATACATACACATATATATACACACACACATATACACACATATACACTTTTACATACACATACACACATATACACACACACACATACACACATATACACTTATACATACACACACATATACACACATATGCACTTATACATACACACACACATATACACACACATATACACACATGTACACGTATACATACACACACATACACATATACACACACACATATACACACATATACATGTATACATACACACACATACACACATATACACTTATACATACATACACACATATACACACACATATACACACATATACACTTTTACATACACATACACACATATACACACACACACATACACACATATACACTTATACATACACACACATATACACACATATGCACTTATACATACACATACACACATATGCACTTATACATACACACACGCATATTGTTAAGAGAGACGACGTACGTGAACCGAATTCTGTCGCCTCGGGTGAGAGACGGAAAGAAAGGGCACGCAGCAGTCTTCTGTGGGGAAACGGGGGAGGAGAGGAGGGGGGAACGAGACGGGAGAGGAGAGATGGAGAGGAGGGGGAAAGGTTTGAGGTGCGAGCCGGCTCACACCGGGTACTTTATTGAGGGGAAATAATCGTGCTCTAATGACAGACGTGTATATAACTGTCGTAAGAGCCCGTCGGGCGCCTAAGCGCAGAGCGCCACCGCCACTGCTCGCAACCTGTCGCACTGGAGAGGACGGGACCACGCGTCACGATCCCTGTCCTCTCTTCTGACGAACGGCCCGGTCACGGTCTCCACGCCGTACGCTCGAGGGGAACGGGAAACTCGAGCGAGGGCGAAGACCGAGTTAAGGGAGGAGGCGAGATCAGTAACTCCTCTATATGATTCCGCGATCGTTCGGGCCTGATGAATGACGCGGCACATAGACAGTGGTAGCTGTTATTCTCGCACGCTGCACCCCGGATGATGTCAGATCGATCTCCGGAGAGAAATGCTGGGTATTCAATAATCTAGTCTCCTCCTAAACACGCCGAGGTTACTAGGCTCTTAGAGCGGCTGGCGGACACTTATTAATATTCTTATTCTTAGGACAAACTCGCGACGAGGACTCAAGTGTTATGAGTCCCTCTCGGTCCCGAGCTAACCACGGCTCGGCCGAGAGCCGGAGGTCTACCAGCTGCAGCGATATCTCTTTAGTACAAAATGTCAGTTACCAGTGTGTGAGGAATCAGTATGTGTCCTGAGGACGTAGATCAGTGGGTGTAGCCGTGCAGATGTCGCTCAGACTCACCTCGGGCGGCTGGGTTCCGCTCGGGTCTCCTCAAGGTCTCCTCGGGCGGGTTGACGGGTGAAGAAATAGGACTCACAAAAAGTAGGTCCACGAACCGAATGTAAAGTTTTAAGACCGCAAGGCAGCCAAGTATTTTATTCAAAAAGGAAGAAAGAAATAAACAAAGTACAATTATTAATGATTTCTCTCGAGCCTGACGCAAAAGTCACAAGAACTTAAAAAACCCTTTTTCTTCAGCCTTTCAGAAAAGGAAGAAGAAAATAGATTAGACGTCAGGCGCTCGTGAGTTCTTCACGGACGCCTGACGAAACCACAACCTATGAAAACCTCTTTTCTTTCAAAACCTCATTTTCCAAAAAGCCTCTTGTTTCCTCGTTCGTCACCTTTATACCCCGGCCCTTCCCACTTTTACCGGATATCCGTCCCCTCTTTGGGAGTTGACGGGGTTTCATCCCCCTCTCTTCCTGAGAGGTCCTGAGAGACTCTCTATCCCACATCAAAGAGGGGACGTTGTTCCTCCTGTCTCTGGGTACTTTGGGTCCCCTCTATATCCTTTCAGACTGGGTCAGACTTTACGGAGCCAGTGACAGAGACATATATCACATTATCATGTCAATGACCATTGATCTACAGGCAGGCCAACACATATGAATCCATGCATTTGATTATTCACTTCCGGAGTCTCATCCTCTCTGGCCCTTTGATCAGGCTTTGGGCTCCTCAACACACAATCCACCAGGTCTTCATTTGAATATCACCAGAGATGCCATTGTCCTGTCTTGACCAGCCTGTTGTAAATGCCTCCTCTGACCTCTCAGGCGACACTCTGATCCTTTCAGACTGGTGAGACTCTCCGAGCCAGTGACCGCCAACACCTCTAACCGGGGGTCAGGATAAGGAACACATTGGGAGACATATATCACATTATCCTATCAATGACCATTGATCTACAGGCAGGTTAAAACACATGAATCCAGGCATTTGAATCTCACAAGAGGTGCCATCCCGTCTGGTCTTGCTCTTGCTAATCCCAGAAAAATTCGCATTTATTTGTCCTTCTTCTAACAATATACACACACACACATACACACATATACACTTATACATACACACACATATACACACATATGCACATACATATACATATGTACATATATACACACACACATATACACACATATACACACATGTATACATACACACACACATACACACATATACACATATACACACACACATATACACATATATATATATATACACACACATACATACATATATACATACACATATATACACATATACACATATACACTTATATATACACATACATATACACACACACATATACACATATATACACTTATATATACACATATATATACACATATACACTTATACATACATATACACATATATGTATATACACACATATACACACACATATACACGTATACACTTATATATACACATATACACATATACTTATATATACACACATATACACATATACACACATATACATACACACATATACACTTATACATACACACACATATATACACACATATATATACATATACATATATACACACACATATACACATATATACACACACACATATACACATATATGTACACATATACATACACATATATACACATATATACTTATACACACGCATATACACACACATATACACACATATACACTTATACATACACACACATATATACACTATACATATATACACACATATACACATATACACACATATACACACATGTACACTTATACATACACACACACACATATACACACATATGCACTTATACACACACACACACACATATACACACACACATATACACACATATACACTTTTACATACACACATATACACACACACATATACACACATATACACTTATACATACACACACACACATATACACACATATGCACTTATACATACACACACACACATATACACACATGTACACTTATACACACACACACATATACACACACACATATACACACATATGCACTTATACACACACACACATATACACACACATACACACATATACACTTATACACACATATACACACACATATACACACATATGCACTTATACATACACATGCATATACACACACACATACACACACACATATACACACATATACACACATGTACACTTATACATACACACACACACATATACACACACACACACACCTATATATATACACATATATATACGCATACACGTGTGTATATGTATGTGTGTGTGTGTATGTGTGTGTGTGTGTGTATGTGTGTGTATATGTGTGTGTGTGTGTGTGTGTGTGTGTATGTGTGTGTGTGTGTGTATGTGTGTGTGTGTATATGTGTGTGTATGTGTATGTGTGTGTATATGTGTGTATATGTGTGTAACCCTGCTCGTGCTCCAGGTGAAGTGTGACCACTACTGGCCGTTCAGCGATGAGCCCGTGATGTACGGCGAGGTCAGCGTGGAGATGCTGTCGGAGGCGGAGTCTCCAGAGTGGACCGTCAGGAAGTTCAGGCTGGGATACGTGAGTTCCTCAAACTCTGGGTCGGGGTCCGGGTCGGGGTCGGGCTCCGGGTCGGGCTCAGGGTCGGGCTCCGGGTCGGGCTCAGGGTCGGGCTCCGGGTCGGGCTCAGGGTCGGGCTCAGGGTCGGGCTCCGGGTCGGGGTCCGGGTCCGGGTCGGGCTCAGGGTCGGGCTCCGGGTCGGGCTCCGGGTCGGGCTCCGGCTCAGGGTCGGGCTCCGGGTCGGGCTCCGGGTCGGGCTCCGGGTCGGGGTCCGGGTCGGGGTCCGGGTCGGGTCTGACACGGGGTCACCGCTCTGTGTCCCCCTGCAGGCCGACGAGTCTCAGGACGTGCTCCACCTGAACTACACCTCGTGGCCCGACCACGGCGTCCCCACCGCCGGCGCCATCGACAGCGTCCTGCAGTTCGTGCACCTGGTCCGGCAGCAGGCCCACCGCACCAGAGACCCCGTCATCGTGCACTGCAGGTCAGGGGGGGGGGGTCTCAACCAGGTGTAGGTTAACTGGGTGTAGGTAACCAGGTGCAGGTTAACCGGGTGTAGGTAACCAGGTGCAGGTTAACCGGGTGCAGGTTAACCGGGTGCAGGTTAACCGGGTGTAGGTAACCAGGTGCAGGTTAACCGGGTGCAGGTTAACCGGGTGTAGGTAACCTGCTCGTCCTCCTCAGTGCGGGCGTGGGCCGCACCGGGACCTTCATCGCTCTGGACCGCCTCCTGCAGCTCGTCAGGGAGCAGGACGGGGCCGACGTGCTGGGCCTGGTGGCCGAGATGCGCTCGCACCGCCTGTCCATGGTCCAGACCGAGGTGAGCTGCCCTCTGATTGGAGGGCTGGGGTCCCGCCCTGAGCCCTGATTGGTCGCTGTGTTGCAGGAGCAGTACGTGTTCATCCACCAGTGCGTCCTGTTGATGTGGAAGAAGAAGAAGCAGCAGACGCTCAGCAATGATGTCATCTACGAGAACAGCAAGACATAGAGACGTGAGTAGACACACATATAGATATACATATATATATACATATATAAATATACATATATATAAATATAGATACATATATAAATATACATATATACATATAGATATATACACACACATATATATATATATATATATACATATATAAATATACATATATACTAGTGCTGTGAAAAATAACGCGTTAACTCAGTTAATTAAATTACAGGTTTAACTAGTTATTTTCTTTAAACTCATTTAACGCATGCGCAGAATGAGCTTCCAGTCCGTTTGTTGTTGGTCGTCTCTCCAGCAGCGTGTCATTCTGTCTCTAGTGTCGCGTTAACACGACTCCGAGCTCCGTCTCGCGCGCCGCAGAGCTCGGATGCCGGGACGAAAGAAAGTCACTTGTACCCCCCCCCCCAACAACTCTTCTCTCGGCTCGCGCAGCAGAGCTCCGATGCTGGTGCGCGCACTGGTGAGCAATGCAGGGCTCTCAAGTGTCACGCCTTGAGCGTGAGACTCACGCATTTCGGTCTTAACTCACGCACTCCCGCCACACATCGTATTTCTCACGCTGAAAAAACCTCTCGGCTCTTTAATGTTTTAATGCAGGGGTGCTCAATATGTCGATCGCGGTCGCCGCAGAGCTTCGATGCCGGCGCGCGAGCCGAGAATTGTTGACGGGGGGTAGACGCAAATTACAGGGTGACGGGTGGAGATTCCCCCTGTTATAATAGGAGGGGAAACACGGGAGTTGATAAGCGTGTCTTCTTGTCTGATCAATACGCAACTGTGAGGTGCGCGACTGGACCGAGCGGCCAGCTGCTGATCACTCACTCAACGAACAGACGGTGAAAACATTTTTTTGGGAGCACCGAAGACCCATTTTGACCCAGGAAAAACCCTGAATGTATATATGGGATTAATCATGATTAATCCACAGAAACCTGTGATTCACCTGATTAAAATGTTTAATCGTTTCACAGCCCTAATATATACATACATATATATATACATATATATATATAAATACACATATATATATATAAATACATTAATATATATTGACATATGTGATACTACAAATTTAACTAAAATTCCGTTCAAACAGTCTATTCCTGGTCTTCAGGCTGTGGCTCCGCCTCCTGGTCTTCAGGCTGCGGCTCTGCCTCCTGGTCTTCAGGCTGCGGCTCCGCCTCCTGGTCTTCAGGCTGTGGCTCCGCCTCCTGGTCTTCAGGCTGCGGCTCCGCCTCCTGGTCTTCAGGCTGCGGCTCCACCTCCTGGTCTTCAGGCTGCGGCTCCACCTCCTGGTCTTCAGGCTGCGGCTCCGCCTCCTGGTCTTCAGGCTGTGGCTCCGCCTCCTGGTCTTCAGGCTGCGGCTCCACCTCCTGGTCTTCAGGCTGCGGCTCCGCCTCCTGGTCTTCAGGCTGTGGCTCCGCCTCCTGGTCTTCAGGCTGCGGCTCCACCTCCTGGTCTTCAGGCTGTGGCTCCACCTCCTGGTCTTCAGGCTGCGGCTCCGCCTCCTGGTCTTCAGGCTGCGGCTCTGCCTCCTGGTCTTCAGGCCTCATAAGATCTGCTTCATTATTAGAATCAAAGAACTAGAACATCTCCAGTAGGAGGTTTAGTGCTTCACGTTGGAAGGAGCCTTGAGGGCCCTTGAGGGGCCTTGAGGGGCCTTGAGGGACCTTTTGGGGCCTTGAGGAGCATTGAGGGGCCTTGAGGAGCATTGAGGGCCCTTGAGGAGCCTTGAGGGCCCTTGAGGGGCCTTGAGGAGCATTGAGGAGCCTTGAGGGGCCTTGAGGGACCTTTTGGGGCCTTGAGGAGCATTGAGGGGCCTTGAGGAGCATTGAGGGCCCTTGAGGAGCATTGAGGGGCCTTGAGGAGCCTTGAGGGGCCTTGAGGGACCTTTTGGGGCCTTGAGGAGCATTGAGGGGCCTTGAGGAGCCTTGAGGGGCCTTGAGGAGCATTGTGGGGCCTTGAGGAGCCTTGAGGGACCTTGAGGGGCCTTGAGGAGCTTTGAGGGACCTTGAGGAGCATTGAGGGACCTTGAGGAATCTTCACTGACCCGTTGAACCACGAGCCCTAACCCCCTGACCCGGACCGACTCCGTGGGGAGGCGGAGCTTACCGACGCTGTCCTTTGATTGGATGTCTCCACTGTGTGGCGGCGTGCTGAGTCAGCATCATTTTCCTTTCTTGATTTTAATCTCAGGAGTCGAACCAACAACCAGCGAGCAAGCCGCCTCCTCCTCCTCACAGGTCACCTCCTCCTCCTCCTCTTCCTCACAGGTCACCTCCTCCTCCTCCTCACAGGTCACCTCCTCCTCCTCCTCTTCCTCACAGGTCACCTCCTCCTCCCAGGTCACCTCCTCGTGGGCGTAAAGCCGACAACCTGAAAGAACCCAGCGAGAAGAGAGGAAGTTAAGAAAGCACAAAGTCTAACACTAAACTCATTACTATGAACGTTTCTGTCCAAGACAGAAGGGACTCGAACCCTCGACCCGAAGGGACTCGAACCCTCGTCTCCCGTCCCATCAGGGGCCGAGAGCCAGAGGTTGAGGCCTCAGAGCCGCCGGCTGGAGAACCCACAACGTTCTCCGGAGCTTCAGGATCAGATCCGAAAGATGTACTCAAACTGCCAAAAGAGACGAAGAGTCATCTACTTATTGAGGTCATTGAGGCCATCCAGGGCATAGAGGCCATCGACTTCTTCAAAGTCATCCACCAATTCAAGGTCATTGAGGCCATCGACCTCTTCAAGGTCATAGAGGTCATTTAGGCCATCGACCTCTTCAAGGTCATCTGGGTTCTTTAAACACATTTTAACTTGTTGGATATTTTTGTTTGATTATTGTTTTAATTTTTTAAGATTTTGCACAAATAAATTCAGGTTTTAAACCACACATTTGATAAAGTTTACAAAATGTGGAAATACAAAAATATGATGTAAAATAAACACGATAAAGACCCTCATGATAGGAACGTTCCCTTCATCGTGGTGATTATTGAATCAAACCCTAAATGTATAATGCAAACATTCTTTTGTTTTGATCCCAAAATTAGATTTTACGAAATGTTTTATTAATATACTTTTGTAAGATGCCCCAAATACAAAAATATTGGGTCAAACTACCAAAAGAAATGATTAACGCTGAAACTTCAGATTATTGATCTGAACTTTTGGGACGTTTTCAGAATATTTGTCTAAACAACAGAAAATACTTTTATTTTCTCATCTTCCTCGTTTCCTTGACGACTTTAGAGAATGTTCCCAGAACTCGCCAAAATAAGAGGGTATACCTCAACAGAAACAAAAATCTATTGATCGGATTGTTTTCAGAATTTACTTCACTTCTATTTCAGTTCATAATAATAATAATATAATAATAATAATAAGCTATTTTCTGAGGTTTTAGTGAATCATTTAAGTTCAAACTTGAACATCATAGTTTCAGTTGTTAAAATAAATCAGTCCTTAATCTTTAATCTTCACACAATAAGACAAACAAACTAAAGTAACAACTTTGTCAAATATTTAAAGAGAAACAGCTTCTGAACTTCATCTTCAAATAGAATTCAACCCCAAAATCAAATCTGGGAAACTTTGTGAAGTTTTGAAATATCAATTTATTTCCAGAGTCTGGACCCGGTCTAAGGGTCAGAACCGGACCTGTGCCTACGGGTCAGAACCGGGCCTGTGCCTACGGGTCAGAACCGGGCCTGTGGGTTTCCTGTACATACGGCTAACTGTTTCTCCTTGTCGTCGCTCGGTGGTTTTTGTTCTTTAGAAGTTTGTTTCTTGTTTTTTTGGAAATTGTCGTAAACGTGAAACATCGAATCACCGAGAACGTCTGAGGACGAAGGGAACGCACTCTGGAGAACCGAAGCCTGCAGGCGGCGAGGAGGGCCCGCCCGTGGGCGGTGAGGGGCCCTCGCCGCTCATTGAGTCACTTTGTCAGTTTCTGTGTTTGTGGTGAACTAAAAAATGTTTTTGCCGTCACATTCGTCGTGTTTCATTTATTTCATGATCGAAGCCGGAAATCTATTTGTGATTAAATTGTTTATTTTCTATACAAAACGATGTCAGCCTGGAGGTCAGAGGTCAGAGGGCTGCCGGTGGTTCTGGTGACCCCGACGTGAACATGCAGCCTCTGAAGTGAAGCGGCCCCAGACCTGGAGGAGGAGCCTCTGGCAGCCAGACCTCCTGCGACGCTACTGGTCCATGGTCCTTGTTCTATGTTCCCTCGGTTCTGTTCCATGTTCTCTCGGTTCTATGGTCCTATGTTCCCTCGGTTCTGTGGTCCTATGTTCCACGTTCCCTCGGTTCTGTGGTCCTATGTTCATTGTTCCCTCGGTTCTGTGGTCCTATGTTCCATGGTCCTATGTTCTATGTTCCCTCGGTGCTATGGTCTTATGTTCCATGTTCTATGGTCCTATGTTCCCTCGGTTCTGTGGTCCCTCGGTCCTATGTTCCATGTTCCCATGGTCCTATGTTCCCTCGGTTCTATGGTCCTATGTTCCATGTTCCCTCGGTCCTATGTTCCATGTTCCCTCGGTTCTGTGGTTCTATGTTCCCTCTGTTCTGTGGTCCTATGTTCCCTCGGTTCTATGGTCCTATGTTCTATGTTCCCTCGGTGCTATGGTCTTATGTTCCATGTTCTATGGTCGTATGTTCCCTCGGTTCCATGGTTCTATGTTCCCTCTGTCCTATGTTCCCTCGGTTCTATGTTCCATGTTCCCTCGGTTCTATGGTCCTATGTTCTGTTCCCTCTGTTCTATGGTCCTATGTTCCATGGTCCTATGTTCCATGTTCCCTCGGTTCTGTGGTCCTATGTTCTATGTTCCCTCGGTTCTATGGTCCTATGTTCCCTCGGTTCTGTGGTCCTATGTTCCATGTTCTATGGTTCCATGTTCCCTCGGTTCTGTGGTTCCATGTTCCCTCGGTTCTGTGGTCCGGTCGAACAGGTTCTACACGTCGTCCTACATGATGTCTTTACACCTGTGAACGCCTGTTCTTGTGGGCGGAGCCTAAAGGAAACACATTTCAGGTTCTCACTGTTTATTGTGCAAAAAATGCTTATGAAAAGCTGAGCTGTAAATCCCGTGATGTCCCTGAAGCAGACATGAAGTTCATCTCAAGTATTTCACTCACATTTAAATTAAACTGTTGATAAAACTAACAGATTATATTCCATGAGCATCAGGTTCATCTCCTCCTGAAGCTTTGGGTCCGGACCATCAGAACCAGCTGGTTCCTCTCGGTGACCCACAATCAACAAACAAACAATCAATCAACAAATCAATCAACAAACGAACTAAACCACTAAGGATTTCACCAGGTGATTCACAGACTCTAGAAGCTTCTGACGATTCATGAAGTGGATCCACAACGGTCATACTGAGCGTCCTTAAGGAGACGAGCTGAGGTTCCTCCAAGCGTCCATAAGGAGACGAGCTGAGGTCCTCTCCACGCGTCCTTAAGGAGACGAGCTGAGGTCCTCTCCACGCGTCCTTAAGGAGACGAGCTGAGGTCCTCTCCACGCGTCCTTAAGGAGACGAGCTGAGGTCCTCTCCTCGCGTCCTTAAGGAGACGAGCTGAGGAGCTCCTGCCGCCGCCTCATGATCTCCACGAACTTGGCGCGGTCGGCCGCCGCCTGAGGACGAGGAGGCGAGAAGACAGCAGGCTGCAGTGTGAAGGAAAGGAGAGTGAAAGTAAAGCAGTAAGGGAAGGAGGGGAGGAAGCCAGGTAGGCGCTCAGTGGGTGCTGCCTTCGTCAAAAGACTCCACCCCCGAGTCGCAGGTGCCGGCTGCCAGCTTCTCCTGCCGCCTCCTCATGACCTCCTGCAGCTCGGAGCCTGAACCCCTCTGGAGACACCGAGAGGACACAGGAAGCAGGGAAGGAAACCAGAGGAGACAGATGGTTAGACAGGAAACACAAACAGGAAATGCTTCCACTGACCAGCTGTAGATCAACTACCTCAGGAAGCTGAGAGGAGCCAAGGGGCATTCTGGGAAATGGAGTTCTACTGGCTACATCGCACGAGGCCCGTTCCACTAAACATTACCATTTACTTCTATTGTAAATTTCTGTATGTACAGAGGGGTCAGAGGTCAACAGGAAGTGGTTCATTGTGGGAGCTTAAGGAGGACTGAGGAAGCCACAATAGGGAGAGAAATACTACCTTAAATGCTGCGACTGATAAAGCATCAACGCTTCCTTCTCACGGACAGAATCAGGAAACTGTTTATTCTCATTTATTCGTACGAAAACTAATTTAAAAGTCTAAAGTTTTGACGGAGCCTGAAACACAGGTGCTCCTCCGGTGACTCCGTCCGGCAGAAGGAAGCAGCCGCCGGAGAACATGATACCTGAATGAAGCCAGAAGGTCAGAGGAGGTCAGAAGAAAACCTGCAGGAGGAAACACAGCAAACACCAGGAGGTGGCAGCCAGGAGAGAAGAGAGAAGAACAAAGGTCTGCTACCTTCAGGAGGTAGAAGAACAAAGGTCTGCAACATTCAGGCGGTAGAAGAACAAAGGTCGGCAACATTCAGGAGGTAGAAGAACAAAGGTCTGCTACCTTCAGAGGTAGAAGAACAAAGGTCTGCTACCTTCAGGAGGCAGAAGAACAAAGGTCTGCAACCTTCAGGAGGCAGAAGAACAAAGGTCTGCTACCTTCAGGAGGTAGAAGAACAAAGGTCTGCAACCTTCAGGAGGCAGAAGAACAAAGGTCTGCAACCTTCAGGAGGCAGAAGAACAAAGGTCTGCTACCTTCAGGAGGTAGAAGAACAAAGGTCTGCAACCTTCAGGAGGCAGAAGAACAAAGGTCTGCAACCTTCAGGAGGTAGAAGAACAAAGGTCTGCTACCTTCAGGAGGCAGAAGAACAAAGGTCTGCAACCTTCAGGAGGCAGAAGAACAAAGGTCTGCTACCTTCAGGAGGTAGAAGAACAAAGGTCTGCTACCTTCAGGAGGCAGAAGAACAAAGGTCTGCAACCTTCAGGAGGCAGAAGAACAAAGGTCTGCTACCTTCAGGAGGTAGTAGAACAAAGGTCTTCTCACGGTATGAGGACTCTATTCTCACGGTATGAGGACTCTATTCTCACAATATGAGGACTCTATCCTCACGGTATGAGGACTCTATTCTCACAATATGAGGACTCTATCCTCACGGTATGAGGACTCTATCCTCACAATATGAGGACTCTATCCTCACGGTATGAGGACTCTATCCTCACGGTATGAGGACTCTATTCTCACAATATGAGGACTCTATCCTCACGGTATGAGGACTCTATCCTCACAATATGAGGACTCTATCCTCACGGTATGAGGACTCTATCCTCACGGTATGAGGACTCTATTCTCACAATATGAGGACTCTATTCTCACAATATGAGGACTCTATCCTCACGGTATGAGGACTCTATTCTCACAATATGAGGACTCTATCCTCACGGTATGAGGACTCTATTTCCATGATATTAGAATTATTATGGTACCAATCCCAAAATATTACAACATTATTTTATAAAAATGATCTGACTTTATAATTGACCTCACCTGTGACCTCACTGTGACCTCACTGTGACCTTGACTCACCTCCAGTGCCATCTTCTGCACGGTGACCTGGCTGAAGACTCGAGCGCCGTCGTCGGGACAGACGGTCCTCAGCTCGTCTTTGTTGAGGGAGAAGAGCTGAGCGCCGGTCAGCACGCTGAGGCTGGTGACGGTGCTGAGGGAGAGGAGGGGTCAACGACACACACCTGGACACACCTGTCCTACACCAGGGTTTTTCCTGCATAGAGAAAATTTGGGCGCGCGCCTAAGCCGTTTTCCCGAGCGCTAAGGCAAAAAAAAGTCAGCGATGGAAAAAAGAAAAAAAAATGTTCATCACGTGCATGTCAGCGAATATGTTCTCAATAGGGATGCACCGATCTGATCCAGTTTGACCCAGGAAAAACCCTGTACACACCTGTCCCACACACACACTCACACTGGGCTGAAGCCCTTGGCCTCCAGCCAGGTCCGGACGTCCTCCGGTGACGAGTCGCAGGTGATGCCGGCGGCCGGCAGGCGGCCGGACACCTGCAGCTTCTTCTGGGCGCTGCGTCCTAAAGTCAGGCGCTGCATCAGCTCGTCCTGGACCTCCTCCATGTTGGATTTCCTTCCTGAAGTATTGTTTATTAACGCGTGAAGGTCAAACAGCTGAAGGTCAAGCACCTGATATCAGACGTAACGGGACTCACGGGAGACGGGTGGCGGCCCCTGGTGGCTGTGGTCCCTCATGGCGGCGCTGGAGGCGGTGCTGTTCTGGCGGCTGGCGGCCGGAGGAGGCAGCGGCGGCGTGGGGAGCCGGGTGGGGCCCGTGGGGGCCGGAGGGGGCGGAGTCACGAGCGGTTTAACGGGGGGATGGTCGGTCCTTGTGGTCTGCTTCTGAAACACGACAGGGGGAGCTTTTATTCTGAAAACAGAGCATTTATTATGAACAGAGCTTTTATTGTGAACAGAGCTTTTATTATGAACAGAGCTTTTATTCTGAAAACAGAGCTTTTATTATGAACAGAGCTTTTATTATGAACAGAGCTTTTATTATGAAAACAGAAGATTCGGTCTGGAAGCATTTGAATGGAGAAACGATTTAAAGCAACAGGAAACATGTTTACTGTTTGTTTACCTCGTTCAGCTCTCCCAGTAGCTGCTGGAGACGTGAAACGAAAACAAAACATGAAACATGAAAACATGAAACATGAAACATAAAAAAAATGAAACATGAAACATGAAAACATGAAACAAGAAAACATGAAAACATGAAACATGAAAAAAATGAAACATGAAAACAAGAACAAAATGAAACATGAAACATGAAAACGTGAGACTGTTCCTTTAAGAGAAACCACAGCAGAGCACACGTTAGCTTGAACAACTCAAACTCCTTCTTTGGCATCAAAAGCTTCAACAGTTCAAAACGAGAGAACGAAGACGAAGATGAAGCTGACGAAGATGAAGCTGACGAAGATGAAGCTGATGATGGAGGTGACTCACCTGGATGGTGTGGCTGTAGATAGGCTCCTCCTCCGTGAGCTGCAGGATGTTGTTCGGCACGTAGCCGGACGCCCCGGAGTCCTTACCCACCTTCCACCACTGCTTCCTGTCATCCAGGACCTGAACCAGAGACCACCGTCAGGGACCACGCCCCCAAGACCTGACCGGAACTAGACCCTGATGGATCCACGTGTCAGATCAACTCCCATGATGCATCACTTCCTGTTACCTGCACCACGTCGCCCCTCAGCAGCGACAGCTCGTTGGAGTTCCTCGCCACAAAGTCGTATTTAGATTTGGCAAAAACTTCTTTTTGGTTTCTTTGTTCGGCCTCAAAACTCCTGAAATACAAAAAAACACGTTGACGTCAACAGTTATACACAAAGTACACAAAGTACACATCAGGAATACATAAAACATGTTAAGAAACGCTATTAAATGAAAAGCTAAATAATGATAGTGACCTCCAGGGGTCAGCCTACAGTTACCGGTCCACGCGGCGGCTCACGGCCTGATTGAAAGCCGCCACGGTCGAGTCCTGATCCAGGACCTGCATCCGCCTGTAGGAGCTGCAGGAGGCGTACCCGTCTGTGGGGGGGTCTCCGTCTGTGGGGGGGTCTCCGTCTGTGGGGGGGTCCCTCTGCACCGCCTGCTGCACAGACAGGAAGCGTTAACATGAATGTGTTCATAGACGGGGCCTGTTGGTGTAGACTTAGACCGGAACCTGCAGGGCCTCTTGTCTCTGCAGCTCCGCGCTGGGGGGACCCTGGACCTGGTCCTGGTCCTGGTCCAGGTCTCTGGAATGAGTTTCCCGGATCAGCGGCGGCTCCCAGCCGTCCTGGAAGGTCAGCGGGCAGGGGGGGAAGTAGTGGTGCCGGGGCCAATCCAGCCTGGGGGGACAGAGACCGGGTCAAGACCAGTCCTCCAGGGGGAGAATCCTGGTGGGCGGGGCTTGAGCAGATGATTGGTTCCTGATTGGTCGGTCTCACCTGCTCTTGGTCCAGCCGTCTCCCAGGGCGACCCACAGGTGTCTCTCCTCCGCCGTCCCCGACACGTGAAGGAAGTCGATGGTCTCTCTGCTCAGGAGGGGGACCACCACACCGCGGGCCAGGTCCACACTGCCAGAGGCCTGGATCACCTGGGGACAGGTAGGGGACAAGAGGACAGGTAGGGGACAAGGGGACAGGTAGGGGACAAGAGGACAGGTAGGGGACAAGAGGACAGGTAGGGGACAAGGGGACAGGTAGGGGACAAGAGGACAGGTAGGG
Organism: Pseudoliparis swirei; assembly: GCF_029220125.1. NCBI lineage: Eukaryota > Metazoa > Chordata > Actinopteri > Perciformes > Liparidae > Pseudoliparis > Pseudoliparis swirei. Next base: position 240,021 of record NC_079397.1, read on the forward strand.
GACAAGGGGACATGTAGGGGACAGGTAGGGGACAAGAGGACAGGTAGGGGACAAGAGGACAGGTAGGGGACAATGGGACATGTAGGGGACAAGAGGACATGTAGGGGACAGGTAGGGGACAAGAAGACAGGTAGGGGACAATGGGACAGGTAGGGGACAAGGGGACAGGTAGGGGACAAGGGGACAGGTAGGGGACAAGAGGACAGGTAGGGGACAAGGGGACAGGTAGGGGACAAGAGGACAGGTAGGGGACAAGAAGACAGGTAGGGGACAATGGGACATGTAGGGGACAAGAGGACATGTAGGGGACAGGTAGGGGACAATGGGACAGGTAGGGGACAAGAGGACAGGTAGGGGACAAGGGGACATGTAGGGGACAAGGGGACAGGTAGGGGACAAGAGGACATGTAGGGGACAGGAGGACATGTATGGGACAAAAGGACAGGTAGGGGACAGGAGGACAGGTAGGGGACAAGGGGACAATGGGACAGGTAGGGGACAATAAGACAGGTAGGGGACAAGAGGACAGGTAGGGGACAAGGGGACAGGTAGGGGACAAGAGGACAGGTAGGGGACAAGAGGACATGTAGGGGACAAGAGGACAGGTAGGGGACAAGAGGACAGGTCGGGGACAAGGGGACAGGTAGGGGACAATGGGACATGTAGGGCACAAGGGGACAGGTAGGGGACAAGAGGACAGGTCGGGGACAAGGGGACAGGTCGGGGACAAGGGGACAGGTCGGGGACAAGGGGACAGGTAGGGGACAGGTAGGGGACAAGGGGGGTAACGTGCTGACTCACCATCCTCAGAGGAGAGAACAGGAAGTGAAGCAGATCCACAGAACTCGGGTTCTGGATCTGATCCGCCAGCTTCCCCTAGAGGTCAAAGGTCAGTGCTCACACACACATGTTGTTATTATTTAACTAAACATCACACGATGAGGAGGAGCAGGGAGGAGCAGGGGGAGGGGGAGCAGGGGAGGAGCAGCAGGGGGAGGAGCAGCAGCAGGAGGCGGGGGAGGAACAGCAGGAGCAGTGGGAGGAACAGGAGCAGCGGGAGGAGGAGCAGGGGGAGGAGGAGGAGCAGGAGGAGGGGGAGGAGCAGGAGGAGGAGCCTACCAGCTGGTTGAAGGCGTGCTTGAATTTCTGCAGACAGTCCACAAACTCGTCCTCTGCAGGAGGTCTGGAGCGCAGCGTGAGGACGCCCTCTAGTGGACAGAGAGGACATGACGCCCTCTAGTGGACAGAGAGGACATGACGCCCTCTAGTGGACAGAGAGGACATGACGCCCTCTAGTGGACAGAGAGGACATGACGCCCTCTGGTGGACAGAGAGGACATGACGCCCTCTAGTGGACAGAGAGGACATGACGCCCTCTAGTGGACAGAGAGGACATGACGCCCTCTAGTGGACAGAGAGGACATGACGCCCTCTAGTGGACAGAGAGGACATGACGCCTCTAGTGGACAGAGAGGACATGACGCCCTCTAGTGGACAGAGAGGACATGACGCCCTCTAGTGGACAGAGAGGACATGACACCCTCTAATGGACAGAGAGGACATGACGCCCTCTAGTGGACAGAGAGGACATGACGCCCTCTAGTGGACAGAGAGGACATGATTGACAGGTGGGGGGGGCTGTGTGATTGACGGGTGGGGGGGCTGTGTGATTGACAGGTGGGGGGTCTGTGTGATTGACAGGTGGGGGGCTGTGTGATTGACGGGTGGGGGGCTGTGTGATTGACAGGTGGGGGCTGTGTGATTGACGGTGGGGGCTGTGTGATTGACGGTGGGGGGCTGTGTGATTGACAGGTGGGGGGTCTGTGTGATTGACAGGTGGGGGGCTGTGTGATTGACGGTGGGGGGCTGTGTGATTGACAGGTGGGGGGCTGTGTGATTGACGGGTGGGGGGGGCTGTGTGATTGACAGGTGGGGGGGGGCTGTGTGATTGACAGGTGGGGGGGGGCTGTGTGATTGACGGGTGGGTGAAGGGGGCGTGTCTCACCTCCAGGACCCCTCTTCCTCTTCCTCTTCCTCTTGGACAGCTCTCTCAGGGCCTCGGCAGCTTTCTGCAGGCGGCTGACGAAGCGCTCGATGTGGTCCAGGATGTGGTTCAGGACTTGCTGGGGGACCGGAGAGAGTCATTGAGTCCTCTAGTGATGACCCTGAACCAGCAGAGGTCAGTGTGACCTTCAGCTGCTCAGGTCAGATAAACGACCTCACCACGTCTCGGTCCACTCGGGCTGCCGTCACCTCCACCGGCCCCTCCTCCTCCGGAGGTTGCTCATCTACAGACATCAGCAATCAATAATCAATCAATATGCAATCAATAAGCAATTTGCAATCAATAAGTAATCAATAAGCAATGATCAATAAATAAGCAATCAACATGCAATCAATAAGCAATATGCAATCAATAAGCAATCAATAATCAATTATCAGGGGTATTAACAACCAATTTTACAGATTCATAATCAATAATGAATATGATTGATCATTGATCAGCTGTGGTTAAACTCTTCTCCTGAGCTGTGACATCACTCACATGCCGGCTGCTCATTGGTCCACGCTGACCAGGCGGTCGCTCGGCCCTTCGCCTCCACCTGATTGGACGGCGCGGGCGGTTGGGGGGCGGGGTCAGCGGGAGGAGGCGGGATGATGCCGTCGCTCTTCAGGATCATCCTGCAGACAGACAGACGGGTCAGCCAATCAGCTGCCAGCGTTGCCCCTCACAGCGTTTGATTGGCTCTTACTTCAACGCCTCCGGCCTCCTCCTGACTCCTCCCCCTCTGGCGTCCAGCACGGCGCTCTCTACGTCTGCGTGGATCAGCGTGGCCTGAGGGAACCGGAGAACCGCCTCATGTGAGGCCTGCCTCCACAGGGGCCCGAGGCCCCGCCCACCCGGGGCCCTCAGCCTGCGGCCCCGTGCTCACCTTGACGTGGTCGCACTGGAACAGGTGCAGGTGCGGCCGGCGCCGACCCGGCTCCCTGCAGACCAGCGCCAGCATGGAGTCGTAGCCGCAGGCGCCCGTCACGGCGCGGCTCAGCTGCACCGTCGCCACGGGGAACCGCTCCAGCTCCTTCTGCCCGGCAACAGAACCGGGTCAGGACCGGGCCCTGGTCTCAGGTGCTGAGGGTTCTACTGGTCTCAGGTGCGGAGGGTTCTACTGGTCTCAGGTGCTGAGGGTTCTACTGGTCCCTGAGTTCTACTGGTCTCAGGTGCGGAGGGTTCTACTGGTCTCAGGTGCGGAGGGTTCTACTGGTCCCTGAGTTCTACTGGTCTCAGGTGCGGAGGGTTCTACTGGTCCCTGAGTTCTACTGGTCTCAGGTGCGGAGGGTTCTACTGGTCCCTGAGTTCTACTGGTCTCAGGTGCGGAGGGTTCTACTGGTCTCAGGTGCGGAGGGTTCTACTGGTCCCTGAGTTCTACTGGTCTCAGGTGCGGAGGGTTCTACTGGTCCCTGAGTTCTACTGGTCTCAGGTGCGGAGGGTTCTACTGGTCTCAGGTGCGGAGGGTTCTACTGGTCTCAGGTGCCAGAGGGTTCTACTGGTCTCAGGTGCGGAGGGTTCTACTGGTCTCAGGTGCTGAGGGTTCTACTGGTCCCTGAGTTCTACTGGTCTCAGGTGCGGAGGGTTCTACTGGTCTCAGGTGCTGAGGGTTCTACTGGTCCCTGAGTTCTACTGGTCTCAGGTGCGGAGGGTTCTACTGGTCTCAGGTGCGGAGGGTTCTACTGGTCCCTGAGTTCTACTGGTCTCAGGTGCGGAGGGTTCTACTGGTCTCAGGTGCGGAGGGTTCTACTGGTCTCAGGTGCCAGAGGGTTCTACTGGTCTCAGGTGCGGAGGGTTCTACTGGTCTCAGGTGCTGAGGGTTCTACTGGTCCCTGAGTTCTACTGGTCTCAGGTGCGGAGGGTTCTACTGGTCTCAGGTGCTGAGGGTTCTACTGGTCCCTGAGTTCTACTGGTCTCAGGTGCCAGAGGGTTCTACTGGTCTCAGGTACTGAGGGTTCTACTGGTCTACTGAGGGTTCTACTGGTCTCAGGTACTGAGGGTTCTACTGGTCCCTGAGTTCTACTGGTCTCAGGTACCAGAGGGTTCTCTGGTCTCAGGTACTGGGGTTCTACTGGTCTACTGAGGGTTCTACTGGTCTCAGGTACTGAGGGTTCTACTGGTCCCTGAGTTCTACTGGTCTCAGGTACCAGAGGGTTCTACTGGTCTCAGGTACTGGTCTCAGGTACTGAGGGTTCTACTGGTCTACTGAGGGTTCTACTGGTCTCAGGTGCGGAGCTGCCCACCTTGGTCTCCTGGTCTATGAGGCTGATGGTCTGGGCCTCCACCTGGAGGACCACCTCCTGGGTCCAGACCCGCCCCTTGGCGTCCAGCAGGCGGAGTCGTCTCACGCCGTCGTCAACGGAGACGAGTCCGTCTCTCCGGTCCAGAACAAAGGACGAGAGGTGCTGAGAGCAGAGGACGTGCACAGGTACACATGTACACACACTTATATACATAAATACACATACATGTACACATTTATATATATACATATATACACATACATACATACATATATACATACATGTACACACATATATATATATACATATATACACATACATACATACACATATATATAAATACACATACATGTACACACATATATATATATACATATATACACATACATACATACATATACACACATATACATATATACATACATATATATATATACATACATATACATACACATATATATACATATATATACATACACATATGTATACATATACATATATACACATACATGAACACACTTATATTCATATATACACATACATATATCTACACACACACATATACATATATATACACATACATGAACACACTTATATTCATATATACACATACATATATACACATACATATATATACACATATACACATATATACACACACATATACACATACATACACATACACATATATACACATACATGTACACACTTATATACATATATACACATACATATATACACATACATATATACATATATACACATACATGTACACACTTGTCTAGGCAGAGTGGCAAAGAAAAAGCCATATCTGAGACTGGCCAATCAAAAGAAAAGATTGGTATGGGCAAAAGAACACAGGCAAATACAAATCATTATTTCTAACCTTGTCAATGTCTTGACTCTATTTTCTATACATTTTGCAACTCATTTGATAAATAAAAGTGTGAGTTTTCATGGAAAACACAAAATTGTCTGGGTGATCCCAAACTTTTGAACGGTAGTGTATATATACATATGAATATATATACATATATATATATATGTATGTGTGTAGATATATATACATATGAATATATATACATATATGTATATATGTGTATATGTGTATGTGTGTATATATATGTATATATGTGTATATACAGGACTGTCTCAGAAAATTAGAATATTGTGATAAAGTTCTTTATTTTCTGTAATGCAATTAAAAAAACAAAAATGTCATGCATTCTGGATTCATTACAAATCAACTGAAATATTGCAAGCCTTTTATTCTTTTAGTATTGCTGATTATGGCTTACAGCTTAAGAAAACTCAAATATCCTATCTCTAAATATTAGAATATAGATAGATAGATAGATAGATATATACTTTATTAATCCCCAAGGGGAAATTTGTCGAGTCAGTAGCAGCAACACACAAGAATAAAAAAACAAAACACAAAATATAAGAAGGGTTAGGGTGATCTGGCAAGAGGTGAACTGTTGTAGAGCCTCATAGCCGTCGGCAGAATGTTCTCCTGTATCTCTCCTTGTGGCAGCGGAGGCGTGAGGAGGCGTCTGGAGAAAGTACTCCTCTGTCCCTGGGAGGTGGTGGAGAGGGTGGTCCGGGTTGTCCAATATGGACACCAGTTTCTTCAACGACCTCCTCTCCACCACCTGTTCCAGGTGCTCCAGCTGGCAGCCGATGATGGAGCCAGCCTTCCTAACCAGTTTGTTAAGGCGGCTGGTGTCACGGCTCGATGCTGCTCCCCAGCAGACAATGGCAAAGTGCAGCACACTGGCGACAACCGACTGGTAGAATAACTCCAGCATCTTGCTGCACCGTTGAAGGATCGAAACTTTCTCAGGAAAAAGAGTCGACTCATCCCTTCTTGTACACAGCGTTGATGTTGGCCTTCCAGTTCAGTCGGCTGTCGATGGAGGCGCGGGTACTGGTCCTCCTCCACCATGTCCGTCCTCCCAGGACACTCAGAGGTGTAGGAGCTGTCGCCTTCCTCCTGAAGTCCACCACCATCTCTCTGGTCTTGGCCACGTTCAGCCGCAGGTGGTTCTCATCGGCCCACTTTACAAAGTCCTCACCACTGCCCTGTCCTCCTCTACCCGTCCATCCCTAATACACCCGACCACTGCAGAATCATCAGAGTACTTCTGCAGATGGCATAACTCCGTGTTGTACTGGAAGTCACTGGTGTACAGGGTGAAGAGGAAGGAGACAGAACAGTTCCTGTGGGGCTCCAACATCACTGACCACCGTTCCAGACAGCACACGGCCCATTCTGACAAGCTGTGGTCTGCCTGTGAGGTAGTCAGTGATCCAGGAGATGGTGGGCCGCGTCCACAGCGGCCACCCGCAGCTTCTCACTCAGCAGCAGTGGCTGGATGGTGTTAAATGCACTGGAGAAGTCAAAGTGACTCTCACAGGACATCGGTTCCATCCAGGTGCGACTGAGCTCGTTGCAGCAGGTAGATGATGGCGTCGTCCACTCCACATGAGGCTGGTAAGCAAATTGCAGAGGTCCAGCGATGATTTCACCTGCGGCGGAGGTGGGCCAAGACCAGCCTCTCAGCACCTTCATCACATGGGAGGTGAGGCGACGGTCGGTAGTCGTTGAGGCCAGATGGTGCTGACTTCTTTGGGACAGGGACCAGGCCGGCGTCTTCCACAGCACGGGACTTCCCCAGCCTCAGGCTGAGGTTGAGCTGCAGGACACCAGACAGCTGGGTGGCGCGGGTCTTTAGGACCCTGGGGCTGATGCCATCAGGACCTTCAGCTCTGCGCTGGTGTAGTTTCTCCAGCTGTCTTCTCACCTGGTCAGTCGTCACAGAGAGGGGAGGGTGGAGGAGCCCATTGTTATTGAGGGCTCGGTGGATGTGCAGCTCAGCAGGGGGACAGGCGGGAGGAGGTGTTTGGGAGGTGTGATGTGTGGAGGAGGCAGGAGGGCTGTGAACTGAACCTATTGAAAAACAGTTCAGCTCGTTGGCCCTCTCCAGGAGCCTGGCTGTCTCCCTCCCACCTTGAAGCCAGTTATCTGCTTCATGAGACCACACCTCCCTTGTGTTGTTCAGCTGGGTTTGGCCTCAGCTTCCTCCTGTAAGTCCTTGCCCTCCTAGGCTTCACCTTTAGGTTGCGCTGGGCTCTCCTCAGCTCATCCCTGTCTCCAGACCTGAAAGCAGCTTTCTTCATGTTAGAGCGCCTTCAGGTCCCTGGTGATCCAGGGCTTGTTGTTGGGGAAGCAGCGCACAGTCCGTGATGGGATGGTGGTGTGTTCACAGAACTTGATGTATTCCGTGATGCAGTCGGTCATACTGTTGATGTCCTCCCCGTGCGGTCCACACAGCACATCCCAGTCCGTTGACTCGAAGCAGTCCTGTAGAGCGTCGTTAGCCTCCAGAGACCACCTCCTCACAGTCCTGGTGGTCACCGGCAGCCTCTTCACCAATTCAATTCAATTCAGTTTATTTGTATAGCCCAATTTCACAAATTACAAATTTGTCTCGGAGTGCTTTACAATCTGTACACATAGACATCCCTGCCCCAAAACCTCACATCGGACCAGGAAAAACTCCCAAATAACCCTTCAGGGGAAAAAGGGAAGAAACCTGGAGGAGAGCAACAGAGGAGGATCCCTCTCCTAGGATGGACAGATGCAATAGATGTAATGTGTACAGAAGGACAGATTTAGAGTTAAAATACATTCAATGAATATGACAGAGTGTATGAATAGTTCATAGTAGGCATATTCACGATGGAGACCTCCACGATCCATCAGGCAGATGGCGGTGGGGAGGAGGAGGGGCGGAGTCTCAACAGGACAGTGGGCGTAGTCATGAGCAGGAATTCCACGACCCAGGCGATCCATCAGGCAGATGGGATCTATGCCGTCTCATGAGGTCCGATGACCCCATGAGGCGTAAAGTCAAGGACTTCGGGAGAAAGCAGAGTTAGTAACGTGTGATTGAGAGATGAAAATTCATCCTTAAGGAGAGAAAAAGAGGAGATGGGTACTCAGTGCATCCTAAAGCGTCCCCGGCGGCTATAAGCCTATAGCAGCATATCAAGGGGGCTGGACCAGGGCAAACCTGATTCAGCCCTAACTATAAACTCTGTCAAGAGGAAGGTCTTAAGTCTACTCTTAAGCGAGGTGACTGTGTCTGCCTCCCGGACTGAAGTGGAAGCTGGTTCCATAAAGAGGAGCTTGATAACTAAAACTCTGGCTCCCATTCTACTTTTAAGACTCTAGGAACTACAAGTAGTCCGCATTTAGTGAGCGTAGCTCTCTAGTGGGGCAATATGGTGCGACAAGCTCCTTAAGATATGATGGAGCATCACCAATCAAGGCTTTGTAGGTTAAGAAGAATTTTAAAGTGATTCTTGATTTTACTGGGAGCCAGTGCAGAGCAGCTAGTGCAGGAGTGATGTGATCTCTTTTCTTAGTTTTAGTGAGAACACGAGCTGCAGCATTCTGGATCAACTGGAGGACCTAAGAGATTTATTAGAGCAGCCTGCTAATAAGGAGTTGCAGTAATCCAGTCTGAAATGTGACAGCGTGAACCAATTTTCTGCATCTTTTTGAGACAAGATGTGCCTGATTTTTGAAATATTACGTAGATGAAAGAATGCAGTCCTTGAGATTTGCTTCGTGGGAGTTAAAGGACAAGTCCCGATCAAGATAACGCCAAGATTCTTTACAGTGGTGTTGGATGCCAGGGCAATGCCGTCTACAGAATCCACATCACCAGATAAATGATCTCTGAGGTGCTCAGGGCGATTAAAATTACTTCGGTTTTGTCTGAGTTTAACATCAAGAAGTTGCAGGTCATCCATGTTTTATGTCTTTAAGACATGCTTGAATTTTACAGGTTGGTTGCTCTCCTCTGGTTTTATCGATAAATATAGTTGAGTGTCATCTGCATAACAATGAAAGTTTATGGGTGTTTCCTGATAATATTGCCCAAAGGAAGCATGTATAAAGGTAAATAAAATTGGTCCAAGCACAGAACCTTGTGGAACTCCGTGATTAACGTTGGTGGTTATCGAGGCGTCATCGTTTACAAATACAAACTGAGATCGATCTGATAAATAGGTTTAAACCAAATTAGTGCCGTGCCTGAAATGCCAATCGACTGCTCCAGTCTCTGTAACAGGATGTCATGGTCAATGGTGTCGAATGCAGCACTAAGGTCTAACAAGACCAGGACAGAGAGGAGTCCTTTATCTGCTGCCATTAAGAGGTCATTTGTAATTTTCACCAGTGCCGTCTCGGTGCTGTGGTGTTTTCTAAATCCTGATTGAAATTTCTCAAATAAACTATTATGATGTAGAAAGTCGCACAACTGATTTGACCACTTTCTCAAGGATCTTGGAGAGGAAGGGAGGTTAGAGATCGGTCTGTAGTTAGCCAATACCTCTGGATCCAGAGTGGGCTTCTTCAGGAGAGTTTAATAACAGCCACCTTGAAGGAGGAGTGGTGTGATGCGTGGCCTGTTAGCAAGACATTGATAATATCTAATAGAGGCCGCCAATTAAAGGCAAAGCGTCTTTAAGCAACCTCGTGGGATGGGGTCCAAGAGACAGGTAGGCGTGTTGAAGTAGAAACCGTTGAAAATAATTGGTCACGGTTGATAGGAGAAAAACCCTCAAATATACACCAGGGCATACAGCGGTTTCCAAGGCCATTCCACTTGAGGACAGATTGGCACTGGTTGTATGGGCAAGATTATTAATCTTGTCCTAATAGTTAAAATCTTTTCATTAAAAGTTCATAAAGTCATTACCACTAAGGTTTATAAGGAATATCGGCTCCACAGGCTGTGGCTCTCTGTCAGCCTGGCTACAGTGCTGAAGAGAAACCTGGGGTTGTTTTATTTTCTATTATTGATGAGTAATAGGCTGCTCTGGCATACGGAGGGCCTTCTTATATGTTTTAAGACTATCTCGCCAAACTAAGCGGGATTCTTGAGAGATTAGTTGAGCGCCATATGCGTTCAAGCTTTAAATGACGTTGCTTCAGTTTGCGGGTCTATACCGAGGGGAGCAAACCTCCTCTTCCTCACTGTCTTCTTCTTCAGAGAGGGCTACTCGAGTCAGTGTCATTCTCAGAAGGCCTATGGCACTGTCAACAAGATGATCAATCTGGGACGGACTAAAGTTAACCAGGAGTCCTCTGTTATATTGCGGGCGTGGTATCGAATCAAATACAGAAGGAAAATCGCTTCTTTAAATTTAGCTGCACTATCAGTTAGACATCTAGTGTGAAACTTTTGACTAACAGTACACTCGGTAGTATAAATTCAAAAGTTATGAGGTTGTGGTCTGACAGAAGAGGATTCTGTGGGAAGGCGTTCAAATGCTCAATGTCAGCATTAAGTAAGAACAAGATCAAGCGTGTGGCCAAAGCTGTGAGTGGGTTTCTGTACTCTCTGACAGAAGCCAATCGAGTCCAACAAGGAGATGAATGCAGCACTAAGGCAATCATTATCAACATCCACATGGATATTAAAATCTCCAACATACCTGGGTGTCAGCCGGACCAGGTCATGATCAGACCTGCCGAGGGGGGGAAGGGCAGTGGCGCTGTATGCGTCCTTAGTATTAGCATACAGCAAGTCCAAGTTTATTGTTCCTAGTTGGGCAGTCTATGTATTGATGGAAGGTTGGCAGAGCTTTATCCAGTGTGGTGTGGTTAAAGTCACCAGTGATAGCCATGAATGCTCCAGGCTGATGATTCAGCAGAGCAGACACAGTGGAGTGGATGGTGTCCATGAAAAAGTATACTAGTAGGGTATTAAACAAATCACTTGAATCGTCTAATTAACTCGAAACACCTGGAAACACATTTTCAAATGTTTGATTTTGTTTTGCTGTTATAAATCTTTTTTTTTACTTGGTCTGAGGAAATATTCAAATTTTATGAGATAGGATTTTAGAGTTTTCTTAAGCTGTAAGCCATAATCAGCAATATTAAAAGAATAAAAGGCTTGCAATATTTCAGTTGATTTGTAATGAATCCAGAATGCATGACATTTCTGTTTTTTTAATTGCATTACAGAAAATAAAGAACTTTATCACAATATTCTAATTTTCTGAGACAGTCCTGTACATATGTACATCCCTGCCTGAGGGGTCCGGGTCTCACCTCCACGTGGTACTGGGTCGTGTCCGTCGGGCTGTTGGTTCTGGTTCTGGTGAAATGTTTCCTTTGTTCTGGAAACAGACGGCAGAGTTATTACTAATGTGACATATTCATTAATAACTTTAATATTGAAGTTATTCATTCATTAATAACTTTAATATTGAAGTTATTCATTCTTTAATATTGAAGACACGTCACACTGACATGCAGCAGTTATTAGAATGAACATCAACGCCACAAGTTCAACACTTACAACCATCATGATTATGGTCATGATTATTATCATCATTATAATTAAAATGATTATAATGAATAGAATGATTATAATAATTAAAAAGTTTCACATGCAAATCCTAACTTTACAACGTGGCTCTTATTTCTGTAGAATATGTATATGATGAAGTTAATATTTAATGTGTGGAAGACACCGTGATGACTTCGTCAACGTGTTTGTTTTTGTTTACCAGGTCAACATCTGGTTGTTGTTGTTGTCAGTGTGTTCTGATTGGCTGACGGCATCTCGGTGTTCACCACGCAGATAAACTCACGAATACAGAGCCACGTCGTTTCAAATGCTCACACTCGCTCACTTCGCTTCTTATGTTTGGAGGATGAACGAAGGAAATAGATCTCATCTGATCCTGTTAATGAGATCACGTGTTAATGAGGTCACATGTTAATGAGGTCACGTGTTAATGAGATCACGTGTTAATGAGATCACGCGTTAATGTGGTCACGTGTTAATGAGATAACATGTTAATGAGGTCACGTGTTAATGAGGTCACATGTTTATGAGATAACATGTTAATGAGGACACATGTTAATGAGGTCACGCGTTAATGAGATAACATGTTAATGAGGTCATGTGTTAATGAGGTCACGTGTTAATGAGATAACATGTTAATGAGGACACATGTTAATGAGGTCACGTGTTAATGAGGTCACGCGTTAATGAGGTCACATGTTAATGAGGTCACGTGTTAATGAGATAACATGTTAATGAGATAACATGTTAATGAGGTAACGTGTTAATGAGGTCACATGTTTGAGATAACATATTAATGAGGACACATGTTAATGAGGTCACACGTGAATGAGATAACATGTTAATGAGGTCATGTGTTAATGAGGTCATGTGTTAATGAGGACACATGTTAATGAGGTCACGCGTTAATGAGGTCACATGTTAATGAGGTCACGTGTTAATGAGATAACATGTTAATGAGATAACATGTTAATGAGGTCACGTGTTAATGAGATAACATGTTAATGAGGTCACGTGTTAATTAGGTCACGTGTTAATGAGATAACATGTTAATGAGGTCATGTGTTAATGAGGTAACATGTTAATGAGGTCACATGTTAATGAGATAACATGTTAATGAGGTCACGTGTTAATGAGATAACATGTTAATGAGATAACATGTTAATGAGGTCACGTGTTAATTAGGTCACGTGTTAATGAGATAACATGTTAATGAGGTCATGTGTTAATGAGATAACGTGTTAATGAGATCACGTGTTAATGAGGTCACGTGTTAATGAGATCACGTGTTAATGAGATAACATGTTAATGAGGTCACGTGTTAATTAGGTCACGTGTTAATGAGATAACATGTTAATGAGGTCATGTGTTAATGAGGTAACATGTTAATGAGGTCACATGTTAATGAGATAACATGTTAATGAGGTCACGTGTTAATGAGATAACATGTTAATGAGGTCACGTGTTAATTAGGTCACGTGTTAATTAGGTCACGTGTTAATGAGGTCATGTGTTAATGAGATAACGTGTTAATGAGGTCATGTGTTAATGAGATCACGTGTTAATGAGGTCACGTGTTAATGAGATCACGTGTTAATGAGGTCACCTGTTAATGAGGTCACGTGTTAATGAGATCACGTGTTAATTAGGTCACGTGTTAATTAGCTCACATTTTAATGAGATAACATGTTAATGAGGTCACGTGTTAATGAGATCACGTGTTAATGAGGTCACGTGTTAATGAGATCACGTGTTAATGAGATCACGTGTTAATTAGGTCACGTGTTAATGAGATAACATGTTAATGAGGTCACGTGTTAATGAGGTCACGTGTTAATGAGATCACATGTTAATGAGCTCCACCTTTAAAGTGATGAACTCATGAATATAATAATACTTGTATTCACTATTTCTCCACTTATTAGTCACGTTGCTGAAGATGTTTTGATTAGGGCTGTGAAACGAGTAACATTTTAATCAGGTTAAATACGGTTTCACAAATCATTCGGGGCGGGTTAAAAATGGGTCTGCTCAAAAAAAACTGTTGTTGGTGGGACCCGCAGCTGGCGCGGCCAGTGGACCTACAGTTCGTGATCGCGAACGCGCATCAACCCCCCAGGCCTCCTATAAACAGGAATTACACCTCGTAAGGCGAACCGGCAGAAGCTCTCGAGAAAGAAATCAAAACCCGTGGAGCACCGCCATTAAAAATTAAAACCGAAGGCAGCGTAAAATAATGATGGGAAGCGGATTAAGGAAATTGACTACAGCTCTGTCCCTTAGAGCCCCGCATGCCACACACACAACTCTTAAGTAGTTTCGGAGCGAGAAAAGATTGTTACTTGTTAACATAAAAAAAATTTTTTCGTGAGTGCGCCCAAAAGAGCCGGGGGGCGGGTTTTGGGGGGGAATAAAAGAAAAGGGGGGAGAACGAAACCGCGGAGGCCCTTTTTTTTTAAAAAAAAAAAAAACCTTAAAAAACTTTTTTCCGAAGGAACAAAAAAACCCTTAGTTAAAGGGAAAAAGAAATATTATTTTGAAAAAAAAGGGGGAAAAAAAACGCTCCAAGTCCTTTCTTCGGGGAACAACACACCCAAAATTTTTAAAAAAAAAGTTTTTAAGGAAAACATAATTCTGTTCACAAATTTTTTTTTTAAAAAAAACAAAAACCCTATTTTAAATTTGTTGGGGGGGAAAAAAAAAAAAAGAAATATTGGAAAGGGAAATGGGGCAGGGTTTATTTTTCTTTAAAAGCCATCACATTTATCTTTAAAACATAAAAAAATCCCACTTAAAATTCCCCAAAGCCGTGGTTGGGCCCCCCACTTTGGCCCCCAAAAATACCAGAGCGTTTGGGGAGGATTAACCCCCCCGGGGGCCCCGGGCCCAGGGGCCCATAGCTCGGGGCCCGGGCCCGAGGGCCCCGCCATTAACATTGAAAAAAGATGTTAAAAAAAAAAACCCCCGAATTTTTTCCAAAGGAAAAAAAAAAATTTTTAAAAAAGGGCCAAGGGGGGGCCCCGGGGCCCCCCTTTTTTGAAAAAAAAAAAAATTTTTTTTAAAAAAATTTTTTTTTTTAAAAAAAAAAGTTTTTTTAAAAAAAAAAAATTTTTTATTTTTTGGGGTTTTGTCCAAAAGGTATTAAAAAAAAAAAAAATTTTTGGGTTTTTATTACCACCATTTAGAGGGTCATTAAAGGAAAAACAAAAAGGGTAAAAACTTTTTCCAGAATTTTTTTGGGAAAAAAGGGTTTTTTCCCCAAAAAAAATTTTTTTTTGGGCCAAAGGGGGTTTTTTTAAAAAAAATTTAAGGAAATTTAAAGGGGAAAAAAGGGAAAATTTTACATTTTTGTCAACTTTTTTTTTAAATTTTAAAAGTTTTTTTTTTTTTTTTTTTTGGGGTTTTAAAAACACGGGGGGTTTTTCTTTTTTAAAATTTTTGTCAACCCGGGCCGTTTTGCGGGGGGGAAAAAATTTTTTTTTTTTTTCCCCCCTTTTAAAAGGGGAAAAAAGCGGGTTCAAACGGGGGAATTTTTTTTGGGTTTTTTCCCCCCCTAAAAACAAAAGGGGCCCCAAAACGGTTTTTTACAAAAGACCAACTTCTTGAGCGACAAGGCGGGCTGAAATTTCTGGGGGTTTTTAAAGCCCCATACACGGGGGCGAACCGTCCACCCGGGGAAAAATTGACTCCTGTTAGTCGGGGGCACAACCCCAAAAACCCTCAAACCCCCCTTTTCCCCCCCCCTTTAAAAAAAACCCAAAAAAAAATTTTCCCCAAAAATAAAAGAAAAAACCTTTTAAAAAAATTATCCGTTTTAGAAAAAATTTAAAATAAACAAAACAGAGAAAATTTAACTTCTTAAAAAAAAACTTAAATTAAAAAAAAACTTAAAGAAAGAAAGGTTTATTTTTAAGGTACAAAAGAAGTTAAAAAGAAAAAAAGGGTAGAGGATTATGGGGCACCAAATTAGGTTAATAAAAAATTTAAACATGGGGTTAATACATAAAATATTTTAGGGAGAAACGACAATATTCCCTGGCCTAACCCAGAACAAAAAGCGTTTGGTTCCCGTAAAGGGAAATGATGAAGAGGAAAAAAACACCCAGAAAAGGACTTTATAAAATTTTAACTTAACCCGGGCTTCCCCCTGGAGGGAAAAAGGGGGGGGCGAAAAAAAAAAGAAAATAAAAAAACAAAAAAGGGGTTCAAAAGAACCGCTTTTTGCTGGGGCCCAAAAAAGGGCTTTGGGGTTTTGGGGGCCCCGGGTTCCCAAAGAAGAACCGTACATTACTTCTGCTGGAGGCGACCAGCAACAGGCGTTTGGTTTAATAAAGAACAAAGGCGTCTCTAAGGAAAGAACCGTACATTACTTCTGCTGGAGGCGACCAACAACAGGCGTTTAGTTTAATAAAGAACAAAGGCGTCTCTAAGGAAAGAACCGTACATTACTTCTGCTGGAGGCGACCAACAACAGGCGTTTAGTTTAATAAAGAACAAAGGCGTCTCTAAGGAAAGAACCGTACATTACTTCTGCTGGAGGCGACCAACAACAGGCGTTTGGTTTAATAAAGAACAAAGGCGTCTCTAAGGAAAGAACCGTACATTACTTCTGCTGGAGGCGACCAACAACAGGCGTTTGGTTTAATAAAGAACAAAAGGCGTCTCTAAGGAAAGAACCGTACATTACTTCTGCTGGAGGCGACCAACAACAGGCGTTTAGTTTAATAAAGAACAAAGGCGTCTCTAAGGAAAGAACCGTACATTACTTCTGCTGGAGGCGACCAACAACAGGCGTTTGGTTTAATAAAGAACAAAGGCGTCTCTAAGGAAGAACCGTACATTACTTCTGCTGGAGGCGACCAACAACAGGCGTTTGGTTTAATAAAGAACAAAGGCGTCTCTAAGGAAAGAACCGTACATTACTTCTGCTGGAGGCGACCAACAACAGGCGTTTGGTTTAATAAAGAACAAAAGGCGTCTCTAAGGAAAGAACCGTACATTACTTCTGCTGGAGGCGACCAACAACAGGCGTTTAGTTTAATAAAGAACAAAGGCGTCTCTAAGGAAAGAACCGTACATTACTTCTGCTGGAGGCGACCAACAACAGGCGTTTAGTTTAATAAAGAACAAAGGCGTCTCTAAGGAAAGAACCGTACATTACTTCTGCTGGAGGCGACCAACAACAGGCGTTTAGTTTAATAAAGAACAAAGCGTCTCTAAGGAAAGAACCGTACATTACTTCTGCTGGAGGGCGACCAACAACAGGCGTTTAGTTTAATAAAGAACAAAAGGCGTCTCTAAGGAAAGAACCGTACATTACTTCTGCTGGAGGCGACCAACAACAGGCGTTTGGTTTAATAAAGAACAAAGGCGTCTCTAAGGAAAGAACCGTACATTACTTCTGCTGGAGGCGACCAACAACAGGCGTTTAGTTTAATAAAGAACAAAGGCGTCTCTAAGGAAAGAACCGTACATTACTTCTGCTGGAGGCGACCAACAACAGGCGTTTGGTTTAATAAAGAACAAAGGCGTCTCTAAGGAAAGAACCGTACATTACTTCTGCTGGAGGCGACCAACAACAGGCGTTTGGTTTAATAAAGAACAAAGGCGTCTCTAAGGAAAGAACCGTACATTACTTCTGCTGGAGGCGACCAACAACAGGCGTTTAGTTTAATAAAGAACAAAGGCGTCTCTAAGGAAAGAACCGTACATTACTTCTGCTGGAGGCGACCAACAACAGGCGTTTGGTTTAATAAAGAACAAAGGCGTCTCTAAGGAAAGAACCGTACATTACTTCTGCTGGAGGCGACCAACAACAGGCGTTTAGTTTAATAAAGAACAAAGGCGTCTCTAAGGAAAGAACCGTACATTACTTCTGCTGGAGGCGACCAACAACAGGCGTTTAGTTTAATAAAGAACAAGGCGTCTCTAAGGAAAGAACCGTACATTACTTCTGCTGGAGGCGACCAACAACAGGCGTTTGGTTTAATAAAGAACAAAGGCGTCTCTAAGGAAAGAACCGTACATTACTTCTGCTGGAGGGCGACCAACAACAGGCGTTTGGTTTAATAAAGAACAAAGGCGTCTCTAAGGAAAGAACCGTACATTACTTCTGCTGGAGGCGACCAACAACAGGCGTTTGGTTTAATAAAGAACAAAGGCGTCTCTAAGGAAAGAACCGTACATTACTTCTGCTGGAGGCGACCAACAACAGGCGTTTAGTTTAATAAAGAACAAAGGCGTCTCTAAGGAAAGAACCGTACATTACTTCTGCTGGAGGCGACCAACAACAGGCGTTTAGTTTAATAAAGAACAAAAGGCGTCTCTAAGGAAAGAACCGTACATTACTTCTGCTGGAGGCGACCAACAACAGGCGTTTAGTTTAATAAAGAACAAAGGCGTCTCTAAGGAAAGAACCGTACATTACTTCTGCTGGAGGCGACCAACAACAGGCGTTTAGTTTAATAAAGAACAAAGGCGTCTCTAAGGAAAGAACCGTACATTACTTCTGCTGGAGGCGACCAACAACAGGCGTTTAGTTTAATAAAGAACAAAGGCGTCTCTAAGGAAAGAACCGTACATTACTTCTGCTGGAGGCGACCAACAACAGGCGTTTAGTTTAATAAAGAACAAAGACGTGTTTAAGGAAAGAACCGTACATTACTTCTGCTGGAGGCGACCAACAACAGGCGTTTGGTTTAATAAAGAACAAAGGCGTCTCTAAGGAAAGAACCGTACATTACTTCTGCTGGAGGCGACCAACAACAGGCGTTTAGTTTAATAAAGAACAAAGGCGTCTCTAAGGAAAGAACCGTACATTACTTCTGCTGGAGGCGACCAACAACAGGCGTTTGGTTTAATAAAGAACAAAGGCGTCTCTAAGGAAAGAACCGTACATTACTTCTGCTGGAGGCGACCAACAACAGGCGTTTGGTTTAATAAAGAACAAAGGCGTCTCTAAGGAAAGAACCGTACATTACTTCTGCTGGAGGCGACCAACAACAGGCGTTTAGTTTAATAAAGAACAAAGGCGTCTCTAAGGAAAGAACCGTACATTACTTCTGCTGGAGGCGACCAACAACAGGCGTTTGGTTTAATAAAGAACAAAGGCGTCTCTAAGGAAAGAACCGTACATTACTTCTGCTGGAGGCGACCAACAACAGGCGTTTAGTTTAATAAACACAAAGGCGTCTCTAAGGAAAGAACCGTACATTACTTCTGCTGGAGGCGACCAACAACAGGCGTTTGGTTTAATAAAGAACAAAGGCGTCTCTAAGGAAAGAACCGTACATTACTTCTGCTGGAGGCGACCAACAACAGGCGTTTAGTTTAATAAAGAACAAAGGCGTCTCTAAGGAAAGAACCGTACATTACTTCTGCTGGAGGCGACCAACAACAGGCGTTTAGTTTAATAAAGAACAAAGGCGTCTCTAAGGAAAGAACCGTACATTACTTCTGCTGGAGGCGACCAACAACAGGCGTTTGGTTTAATAAAGAACAAAGGCGTCTCTAAGGAAAGAACCGTACATTACTTCTGCTGGAGGCGACCAACAACAGGCGTTTAGTTTAATAAAGAACAAAAGGCGTCTCTAAGGAAAGAACCGTACATTACTTCTGCTGGAGGCGACCAACAACAGGCGTTTAGTTTAATAAAGAACAAAGGCGTCTCTAAGGAAAGAACCGTACATTACTTCTGCTGGAGGCGACCAACAACAGGCGTTTGGTTTAATAAAGAACAAAGGCGTCTCTAAGGAAAGAACCGTACATTACTTCTGCTGGAGGCGACCAACAACAGGCGTTTGGTTTAATAAAGAACAAAGGCGTCTCTAAGGAAAGAACCGTACATTACTTCTGCTGGAGGCGACCAACAACAGGCGTTTAGTTTAATAAAGAACAAAGGCGTCTCTAAGGAAAGAACCGTACATTACTTCTGCTGGAGGCGACCAACAACAGGCGTTTAGTTTAATAAAGAACAAAAGGCGTCTCTAAGGAAAGAACCGTACATTACTTCTGCTGGAGGCGACCAACAACAGGCGTTTGGTTTAATAAAGAACAAAAGGCGTCTCTAAGGAAAGAACCGTACATTACTTCTGCTGGAGGCGACCAACAACAGGCGTTTGGTTTAATAAAGAACAAAGGCGTCTCTAAGGAAAGAACCGTACATTACTTCTGCTGGAGGCGACCAACAACAGGCGTTTGGTTTAATAAAGAACAAAGGCGTCTCTAAGGAAAGAACCGTACATTACTTCTGCTGGAGGCGACCAACAACAGGCGTTTGGTTTAATAAAGAACAAAAGGCGTCTCTAAGGAAAGAACCGTACATTACTTCTGCTGGAGGGCGACCAACAACAGGCGTTTGGTTTAATAAAGAACAAAGGCGTCTCTAAGGAAAGAACCGTACATTACTTCTGCTGGAGGCGACCAACAACAGGCGTTTGGTTTAATAAAGAACAAAAGGCGTCTCTAAGGAAAGAACCGTACATTACTTCTGCTGGAGGCGACCAACAACAGGCGTTTAGTTTAATAAAGAACAAAGGCGTCTCTAAGGAAAGAACCGTACATTACTTCTGCTGGAGGCGACCAACAACAGGCGTTTGGTTTAATAAAGAACAAAGGCGTCTCTAAGGAAAGAACCGTACATTACTTCTGCTGGAGGGCGACCAACAACAGGCGTTTGGTTTAATAAAGAACAAAGCGTCTCTAAGGAAAGAACCGTACATTACTTCTGCTGGAGGCGACCAACAACAGGCGTTTAGTTTAATAAAGAACAAAGGCGTCTCTAAGGAAAGAACCGTACATTACTTCTGCTGGAGGCGACCAACAACAGGCGTTTGGTTTAATAAAGAACAAAGCGTCTCTAAGGAAAGAACCGTACATTACTTCTGCTGGAGGCGACCAACAACAGGCGTTTGGTTTAATAAAGAACAAAGGCGTCTCTAAGGAAAGAACCGTACATTACTTCTGCTGGAGGCGACCAACAACAGGCGTTTGGTTTAATAAAGAACAAAGGCGTCTCTAAGGAAAGAACCGTACATTACTTCTGCTGGAGGCGACCAACAACAGGCGTTTAGTTTAATAAAGAACAAAGGCGTCTCTAAGGAAAGAACCGTACATTACTTCTGCTGGAGGCGACCAACAACAGGCGTTTAGTTTAATAAAGAACAAAGGCGTCTCTAAGGAAAGAACCGTACATTACTTCTGCTGGAGGCGACCAACAACAGGCGTTTGGTTTAATAAAGAACAAAGGCGTCTCTAAGGAAAGAACCGTACATTACTTCTGCTGGAGGCGACCAACAACAGGCGTTTGGTTTAATAAAGAACAAAGGCGTCTCTAAGGAAAGAACCGTACATTACTTCTGCTGGAGGCGACCAACAACAGGCGTTTAGTTTAATAAAGAACAAAGGCGTCTCTAAGGAAAGAACCGTACATTACTTCTGCTGGAGGCGACCAACAACAGGCGTTTAGTTTAATAAAGAACAAAGGCGTCTCTAAGGAAAGAACCGTACATTACTTCTGCTGGAGGCGACCAACAACAGGCGTTTGGTTTAATAAAGAACAAAGGCGTCTCTAAGGAAAGAACCGTACATTACTTCTGCTGGAGGGCGACCAACAACAGGCGTTTAGTTTAATAAAGAACAAAGGCGTCTCTAAGGAAAGAACCGTACATTACTTCTGCTGGAGGCGACCAACAACAGGCGTTTAGTTTAATAAAGAACAAAGGCGTCTCTAAGGAAAGAACCGTACTTCTGCTGACAACAGGCGTTTACATTACTTCTGCTGGACCAACAACAGTAATAAAGAACAAAGGCGTCTCTAAGGAAAGAACCGTACATTACTTCTGCTGGAGGCGACCAACAACAGGCGTTTAGTTTAATAAAGAACAAAGGCGTCTCTAAGGAAAGAACCGTACATTACTTCTGCTGGAGGCGACCAACAACAGGCGTTTAGTTTAATAAAGAACAAAGGCGTCTCTAAGGAAAGAACCGTACATTACTTCTGCTGGAGGCGACCAACAACAGGCGTTTGGTTTAATAAAGAACAAAGGCGTCTCTAAGGAAAGAACCGTACATTACTTCTGCTGGAGGCGACCAACAACAGGCGTTTGGTTTAATAAAGAACAAAGGCGTCTCTAAGGAAAGAACCGTACATTACTTCTGCTGGAGGCGACCAACAACAGGCGTTTGGTTTAATAAAGAACAAAGGCGTCTCTAAGGAAAGAACCGTACATTACTTCTGCTGGAGGCGACCAACAACAGGCGTTTAGTTTAATAAAGAACAAAGGCGTCTCTAAGGAAAGAACCGTACATTACTTCTGCTGGAGGCGACCAACAACAGGCGTTTAGTTTAATAAAGAACAAAGGCGTCTCTAAGGAAAGAACCGTACATTACTTCTGCTGGAGGCGACCAACAACAGGCGTTTGGTTTAATAAAGAACAAAGGCGTCTCTAAGGAAAGAACCGTACATTACTTCTGCTGGAGGCGACCAACAACAGGCGTTTAGTTTAATAAAGAACAAAGGCGTCTAAGGAAAGAACCGTACATTACTTCTGCTGGAGGCGACCAACAACAGGCGTTTAGTTTAATAAAGAACAAAGCGTCTCTAAGGAAAGAACCGTACATTACTTCTGCTGGAGGCGACCAACAACAGGCGTTTAGTTTAATAAAGAACAAAGGCGTCTCTAAGGAAAGAACCGTACATTACTTCTGCTGGAGGCGACCAACAACAGGCGTTTGGTTTAATAAAGAACAAAGGCGTCTCTAAGGAAAGAACCGTACATTACTTCTGCTGGAGGCGACCAACAACAGGCGTTTGGTTTAATAAAGAACAAAGGCGTCTAAGGAAAGAACCGTACATTACTTCTGCTGGAGGCGACCAACAACAGGCGTTTGGTTTAATAAAGAACAAAGGCGTCTCTAAGGAAAGAACCGTACATTACTTCTGCTGGAGGCGACCAACAACAGGCGTTTGGTTTAATAAAGAACAAAGGCGTCTCTAAGGAAAGAACCGTACATTACTTCTGCTGGAGGCGACCAACAACAGGCGTTTAGTTTAATAAAGAACAAAGGCGTCTAAGGAAAGAACCGTACATTACTTCTGCTGGAGGCGACCAACAACAGGCGTTTAGTTTAATAAAGAACAAAGGCGTCTCTAAGGAAAGAACCGTACATTACTTCTGCTGGAGGCGACCAACAACAGGCGTTTGGTTTAATAAAGAACAAAGGCGTCTAAGGAAAGAACCGTACATTACTTCTGCTGGAGGCGACCAACAACAGGCGTTTAGTTTAATAAAGAACAAAGGCGTCTCTAAGGAAAGAACCGTACATTACTTCTGCTGGAGGCGACCAACAACAGGCGTTTAGTTTAATAAAGAACAAAGGCGTCTCTAAGGAAAGAACCGTACATTACTTCTGCTGGAGGCGACCAACAACAGGCGTTTAGTTTAATAAAGAACAAAGGCGTCTCTAAGGAAAGAACCGTACATTACTTCTGCTGGAGGCGACCAACAACAGGCGTTTGGTTTAATAAAGAACAAAGGCGTCTCTAAGGAAAGAACCGTACATTACTTCTGCTGGAGGCGACCAACAACAGGCGTTTGGTTTAATAAAGAACAAAGGCGTCTCTAAGGAAAGAACCGTACATTACTTCTGCTGGAGGCGACCAACAACAGGCGTTTGGTTTAATAAAGAACAAAGGCGTCTCTAAGGAAAGAACCGTACATTACTTCTGCTGGAGGCGACCAACAACAGGCGTTTAGTTTAATAAAGAACAAAGGCGTCTCTAAGGAAAGAACCGTACATTACTTCTGCTGGAGGCGACCAACAACAGGCGTTTAGTTTAATAAAGAACAAAGGCGTCTCTAAGGAAAGAACCGTACATTACTTCTGCTGGAGGCGACCAACAACAGGCGTTTAGTTTAATAAAGAACAAAGGCGTCTCTAAGGAAAGAACCGTACATTACTTCTGCTGGAGGCGACCAACAACAGGCGTTTAGTTTAATAAAGAACAAAGGCGTCTCTAAGGAAAGAACCGTACATTACTTCTGCTGGAGGCGACCAACAACAGGCGTTTGGTTTAATAAAGAACAAAAGGCGTCTCTAAGGAAAGAACCGTACATTACTTCTGCTGGAGGCGACCAACAACAGGCGTTGGTTTAATAAAGAACAAAAGGCGTCTCTAAGGAAAGAACCGTACATTACTTCTGCTGGAGGCGACCAACAACAGGCGTTTGGTTTAATAAAGAACAAAGGCGTCTCTAAGGAAAGAACCGTACATTACTTCTGCTGGAGGCGACCAACAACAGGCGTTTAGTTTAATAAAGAACAAAGGCGTCTCTAAGGAAAGAACCGTACATTACTTCTGCTGGAGGCGACCAACAACAGGCGTTTAGTTTAATAAAGAACAAAGGCGTCTCTAAGGAAAGAACCGTACATTACTTCTGCTGGAGGCGACCAACAACAGGCGTTTAGTTTAATAAAGAACAAAGGCGTCTCTAAGGAAAGAACCGTACATTACTTCTGCTGGAGGCGACCAACAACAGGCGTTTGGTTTAATAAAGAACAAAGGCGTCTCTAAGGAAAGAACCGTACATTACTTCTGCTGGAGGCGACCAACAACAGGCGTTTGGTTTAATAAAGAACAAAAGGCGTCTCTAAGGAAAGAACCGTACATTACTTCTGCTGGAGGCGACCAACAACAGGCGTTTGGTTTAATAAAGAACAAAGGCGTCTCTAAGGAAAGAACCGTACATTACTTCTGCTGGAGGGCGACCAACAACAGGCGTTTGGTTTAATAAAGAACAAAGGCGTCTCTAAGGAAAGAACCGTACATTACTTCTGCTGGAGGCGACCAACAACAGGCGTTTGGTTTAATAAAGAACAAAGGCGTCTCTAAGGAAAGAACCGTACATTACTTCTGCTGGAGGCGACCAACAACAGGCGTTGGTTTAATAAAGAACAAAGGCGTCTCTAAGGAAAGAACCGTACATTACTTCTGCTGGAGGCGACCAACAACAGGCGTTTAGTTTAATAAAGAACAAAGGCGTCTCTAAGGAAAGAACCGTACATTACTTCTGCTGGAGGCGACCAACAACAGGCGTTTAGTTTAATAAAGAACAAAGGCGTCTCTAAGGAAAGAACCGTACATTACTTCTGCTGGAGGCGACCAACAACAGGCGTTTAGTTTAATAAAGAACAAAAGGCGTCTCTAAGGAAAGAACCGTACATTACTTCTGCTGGAGGCGACCAACAACAGGCGTTTAGTTTAATAAAGAACAAAGGCGTCTCTAAGGAAAGAACCGTACATTACTTCTGCTGGAGGCGACCAACAACAGGCGTTGGTTTAATAAAGAACAAAAGGCGTCTCTAAGGAAAGAACCGTACATTACTTCTGCTGGAGGCGACAGGCGTTTGGTTTAATAAAGAACAAAGCGTCTCTGAAGAAAAGAACGTTTACTGCTGGAGGCGACCAACAACAGGCGTTTAGTTTAATAAAGAACAAAAGGCGTCTCTAAGGAAAGAACCGTACATTACTTCTGCTGGAGGCGACCAACAACAGGCGTTTGGTTTAATAAAGAACAAAGGCGTCTCTAAGGAAAGAACCGTACATTACTTCTGCTGGAGGCGACCAACAACAGGCGTTTGGTTTAATAAAGAACAAAGGCGTCTCTAAGGAAAGAACCGTACATTACTTCTGCTGGAGGCGACCAACAACAGGCGTTTGGTTTAATAAAGAACAAAGGCGTCTCTAAGGAAAGAACCGTACATTACTTCTGCTGGAGGCGACCAACAACAGGCGTTTGGTTTAATAAAGAACAAAGGCGTCTCTAAGGAAAGAACCGTACATTACTTCTGCTGGAGGCGACCAACAACAGGCGTTTGGTTTAATAAAGAACAAAGGCGTCTCTAAGGAAAGAACCGTACATTACTTCTGCTGGAGGCGACCAACAACAGGCGTTTGGTTTAATAAAGAACAAAAGGCGTCTCTAAGGAAAGAACCGTACATTACTTCTGCTGGAGGCGACCAACAACAGGCGTTTGGTTTAATAAAGAACAAAGGCGTCTCTAAGGAAAGAACCGTACATTACTTCTGCTGGAGGCGACCAACAACAGGCGTTTGGTTTAATAAAGAACAAAGGCGTCTCTAAGGAAAGAACCGTACATTACTTCTGCTGGAGGCGACCAACAACAGGCGTTTAGTTTAATAAAGAACAAAGGCGTCTCTAAGGAAAGAACCGTACATTACTTCTGCTGGAGGCGACCAACAACAGGCGTTTGGTTTAATAAAGAACAAAGGCGTCTCTAAGGAAAGAACCGTACATTACTTCTGCTGGAGGCGACCAACAACAGGCGTTTGGTTTAATAAAGAACAAAGGCGTCTCTAAGGAAAGAACCGTACATTACTTCTGCTGGAGGCGACCAACAACAGGCGTTTAGTTTAATAAAGAACAAAGGCGTCTCTAAGGAAAGAACCGTACATTACTTCTGCTGGAGGCGACCAACAACAGGCGTTTGGTTTAATAAAGAACAAAGGCGTCTCTAAGGAAAGAACCGTACATTACTTCTGCTGGAGGCGACCAACAACAGGCGTTTAGTTTAATAAAGAACAAAGGCGTCTCTAAGGAAAGAACCGTACATTACTTCTGCTGGAGGCGACCAACAACAGGCGTTTAGTTTAATAAAGAACAAAGGCGTCTCTAAGGAAAGAACCGTACATTACTTCTGCTGGAGGCGACCAACAACAGGCGTTTAGTTTAATAAAGAACAAAGGCGTCTCTAAGGAAAGAACCGTACATTACTTCTGCTGGAGGCGACCAACAACAGGCGTTTGGTTTAATAAAGAACAAAGGCGTCTCTAAGGAAAGAACCGTACATTACTTCTGCTGGAGGCGACCAACAACAGGCGTTTAGTTTAATAAAGAACAAAGGCGTCTCTAAGGAAAGAACCGTACATTACTTCTGCTGGAGGCGACCAACAACAGGCGTTTAGTTTAATAAAGAACAAAGGCGTCTCTAAGGAAAGAACCGTACATTACTTCTGCTGGAGGCGACCAACAACAGGCGTTTAGTTTAATAAAGAACAAAGGCGTCTCTAAGGAAAGAACCGTACATTACTTCTGCTGGAGGCGACCAACAACAGGCGTTTGGTTTAATAAAGAACAAAGGCGTCTCTAAGGAAAGAACCGTACATTACTTCTGCTGGAGGCGACCAACAACAGGCGTTTAGTTTAATAAAGAACAAAGGCGTCTCTAAGGAAAGAACCGTACATTACTTCTGCTGGAGGCGACCAACAACAGGCGTTTAGTTTAATAAAGAACAAAGGCGTCTCTAAGGAAAGAACCGTACATTACTTCTGCTGGAGGCGACCAACAACAGGCGTTTAGTTTAATAAAGAACAAAGGCGTCTTGAAGGAAAGAACCGTACATTACTTCTGCTGGAGGCGACCAACAACAGGCGTTTGGTTTAATAAAGAACAAAGGCGTCTCTAAGGAAAGAACCGTACATTACTTCTGCTGGAGGCGACCAACAACAGGCGTTTAGGTTAATAAAGAACAAAGGCGTCTCTAAGGAAAGAACCGTACATTACTTCTGCTGGAGGCGACCAACAACAGGCGTTTGGTTTAATAAAGAACAAAGGCGTCTCTAAGGAAAGAACCGTACATTACTTCTGCTGGAGGCGACCAACAACAGGCGTTTAGTTTAATAAAGAACAAAGGCGTCTCTAAGGAAAGAACCGTACATTACTTCTGCTGGAGGCGACCAACAACAGGCGTTGGTTTAATAAAGAACAAAAGGCGTCTCTAAGGAAAGAACCGTACATTACTTCTGCTGGAGGCGACCAACAACAGGCGTTTAGTTTAATAAAGAACAAAAGGCGTCTCTAAGGAAAGAACCGTACATTACTTCTGCTGGAGGCGACCAACAACAGGCGTTTAGTTTAATAAGAACAGAACAAGACGTCTCTAAGAACCGTACATTACTTCTGCTGGAGGCGACCAACAACAGGCGTTTGGTTTAATAAAGAACAAAAAGGCGTCTCTAAGAAAGAACCGTACATTACTTCTGCTGGAGGCGACCAACAACAGGCGTTTAGTTTAATAAAGAACAAAGGCGTCTCTAAGGAAGAACCGTACATTACTTCTGCTGGAGGCGACCAACAACAGGCGTTTAGTTTAATAAAGAACAAAGGCGTCTCTAAGAAAGAACCGTACATTACTTCTGCTGGAGGCGACCAACAACAGGCGTTTGGTTTAATAAAGAACAAAAGGCGTCTCTAAGAAAGAACCGTACATTACTGCTGCTGGAGGACCAACAACAGGCGTTTGGTTTAATAAAGAACAAAGGCGTCTCTAAGGAAAGAACCGTACATTACTTCTGCTGGAGGCGACCAACAACAGGCGTTTAGTTTAATAAAGAACAAAGGCGTCTAAGGAAAGAACCGTACATTACTTCTGCTGGAGGCGACCAACAACAGGCGTTTGGTTTAATAAAGAACAAAGGCGTCTCTAAGGAAAGAACCGTACATTACTTACTTCTGCTGGAGGCGACCAACAACAGGCGTTTGGTTTAATAAAGAACAAAAGGCGTCTCTAAGGAAAGAACCGTACATTACTTCTGCTGAGGGCGACCAACAACAGGCGTTTAGTTTAATAAGAACAAAGGCGTCTCTAAGGAAAGAACCGTACATTACTTCTGCTGGAGGCGACCAACAACAGGCGTTTAGTTTAATAAAGAACAAAAGGCGTCTCTAAGGAAAGAACCGTACATTACTTCTGCTGGAGGCGACCAACAACAGGCGTTTGGTTTAATAAAGAACAAAGGCGTCTCTAAGGAAAGAACCGTACATTACTTCTGCTGGAGGCGACCAACAACAGGCGTTTGGTTTAATAAAGAACAAAAGGCGTCTCTAAGAAAGAACCGTACATTACTTCTGCTGGAGGCGCGACCAACAACAGGCGTTTAGTTTAATAAAGAACAAAGGCGTCTAAGGAAAGAACCGTACATTACTTCTGCTGGAGGCGACCAACAACAGGCGTTTAGTTTAATAAAGAACAAAAGGCGTCTCTAAGGAAAGAACCGTACATTACTTCTGCTGGAGGCGACCAACAACAGGCGTTTAGTTTAATAAAGAACAAAGGCGTCTCTAAGGAAAGAACCGTACATTACTTCTGCTGGAGGCGACCAACAACAGGCGTTTAGTTTAATAAAGAACAAAAGGCGTCTCTAAGGAAGAACCGTACATTACTTCTGCTGGAGGCGACCAACAACAGGCGTTTGGTTTAATAAAGAACAAAGGCGTCTTGAAGGAAGAACCGTACATTACTTCTGCTGGAGGCGACCAACAACAGGCGTTTGGTTTAATAAAGAACAAAGGCGTCTCTAAGGAAAGAACCGTACATTACTTCTGCTGGAGGCGACCAACAACAGGCGTTTAGTTTAATAA